>NC_053183.1:9696969-10000000 GCF_905163445.1 Pararge aegeria
TCAAAAGTAAAAAAACCCCGACTTTGAACATCCTTCATTGGTGCTATGCTCCTACTGGTCTTAGAGTGCTGATATAGTCTATAGCCTTCCTCGATAAATGGGCTACAACACTGAAATAATTTTTCAAATCAAACAGTTCCTGAGAACATCGCGTTCAAGGAAACGAACACATTCTCAGCTTTATATATTAGTATAAGATTTATGTGTATTAAAATTATATGTCTCACTATAATCCCACAGGGCTCTGGGGAACTTCCTTGAACCCTTTCCTCTTTGTAGCTCGCAACAAGCGGCACATAACGCCGAAGCCGCCTCTCCTGGACCATTAGCAACGCTCGCTCCTTCCCATTCGCAAGCGTTCACCAGACAAGTCCAACATGATTCAATTACCTAGACGCAAGATATTGAAAAACGAATAACATAAAGTTTTGTAATCACAATACCCAAAAAGAATATTTGCATTCAACTTACTTGAGGACGAGGAATAATACTATCCCCCGAAGTTACAGCAGCTATGCAAGCCTTGCATTTATCAGCTAAAACCGTCAAATTCAAGCGATGGTGTGGCCATTCAGATAACATTACGTTTACTTGAAGCAACAACACTTCCCACGACAACTGACGACAAAGCCTGTATAGTATGGGATCTGAGCTTCCTCCAAGTTGGCTTCGAGCTTCGCCTTCTAATACCGAGAGGAGAGATAAAGCTGTCCGCGCGCAACCAGCTTCAGCGCGAGCTCTCGCAGCACCAGATACAACATAACCAAAATCTTGCAGAAAACCACGCGGTAATGAAATCAAAGCATTGCCTAATCCCCCTGGAGGTTTCCAAGATGGATTTAATTTCCATAATGGTGACGACGGCATCATCATCGCGAGTTTCACTAAACACATTCGCACATCGTCTGCTGTTGATGCCTCAATTAGACGTTTCTTTAACCTACCGATTTCAAGCTCGGGTACAGATTTACACTCGAAATCAGGCATATCCCAATCTTCAGTAAGAAGTTCCCGTGGAATATCGACATTTTCATCGTCAATGTTAGCTGGGTCATTTAAAATTTCATTTAATTGATCATCAGATATTAATCTTTTTCTTATACTCTCAGATGCATCGCCCACATACTTTTTTAAATATTCATCTATTCTTTCAATGGGTATTTTCAACTGTGATGTAGCTAGATGTAGGAAAAACATTTTCAGGTTTTTCCAGTCAGCCTCAGGTAAATCGGACATTAAAACTGGAGCTATAGCCCAAAAAAGTAAATCAAAAAATTTTATTCCAAAAGTTTTAAATTTATTAATGAAGTCAGGATGGGTGGACGGGATTCCTCCTTCGAGAGCATATCTGACCGCATTTAAGGCTGCCACACGGTTTAATAGGTCTCTAGCAACAGTAAATGCCCCACTTGAAGCAGATCCTTGAATATCAAGTTCAACAACTTCTCTGTGTACCATTGGTATTTCTCTTGCCAGATTATCTGCTTGAAGTATGGCTATAATGCCTGTATAGTGGTTAGCTACAGCTTCTTGAAGTTTTTGTAGTAGTGACGGTTCTTCATTCAAGACTTCATATCCTAGATTTAGAGCTCGTATGTAACCCAAAATATCATCTTTGGTCATACTGGCGTAATAAAAATCACCCCACGGCATTGTGCTGTGTTCCCCGTAGCCAAAAGTAGATACTTCTTTTTCGAGAAGGCTAGAATTTTCCCTACATCCTAATATGTGTTGTTTAGCCAAGTCATGTTGTCCGTAAAAGAAGTAATTGTAACAGAGATCAAAATGTATTTGCATTGCCAGCTCATATTGGCTTATTATTATGTCACCAGCATCCCAATTATGGTTCATGTCATCAGAATCTTCAGTGAGGTGAACAAAAGCTTCCCTAACTGGAATTTTTACCTTTCTCGCCTCCCTTCGACCTAGTGTTGTTTCGTAGTAAGATAATACACTATCCAAATATCTGATGCTTTGCATGCGGGAAGATTCACACATTCGAAGAATTTTTTCGAAGTTTTGATTCATTGGACTGTAGGCACTCTCTATTTGCATTCCAGGCCTGTTTAGGTAATAAGACAAATGTTTACATTCAAGTTTAATTATTAACAGTAAGACAAAAAGATTTCAAAAAAATTGTGTATATTATATGGTTGATAGACTACTGTTTCCATAACTATTACTGTCATTAATCAGTAGATTACAAGCCTGTTATTGTCGGTTGATGTATTCCGTGGTATGTCCCGAAATATCCTTAAAAACTTTAAATACGGCAAATCGCCATACATCTCGCCATCTCTTCAGTTGAATACATGAATAACATACAATAAGAAAAAACAAATAGTTCAATCGTACATACATGTGAACAAACGCCATTTTTGTTGTTTTAGCATAAAGAGCAGCCTTCACTGGAAATCTTAGCACCCATCTGTGGTATAATGTGAGAGCAAATTGTACTTGAGATTTATGTATAAATTCAGATGGTATATCCTGAAACATAATAATATGAAGATTTACATTGAGTGTAGGTATATATGTAGGAAGGGTGCATAGGTATATTTCAAAAGGAATTACCCAGTAAAAAATTTAAATCAATCAGGAGCATATTTATTTTTCCATACAAACTAATCCAAAACATTCAAATTGTTATGAAAAATCTATTGAAGATAAAAGACCGACACGTGCTTAGGGACCTACGCTATGCTACGCGTAACTTATAAAGTGACAGAGCACCTTTGCTTTTGATGATTCAGCAAAAACTATGGCAATGTTTTACTCAAAAACTATAAGCGTTTTAGTTTCACAGATAAGTCTCAGAGACAGTAAATAATATACCCCTATAGCCTCTGAAGTATTACTTTGGTTTTCATTTACACATTTTATCGTAGTTGATATGAATAAAAAAGCAGTTGACAGTTGGCTATTATAACTTTGATATACATAATTGCAAATCTAACTAAGAACCAACTTTGTAAAACAACTAAAAAGCATAAAATAAATATTTTCTGGAAGATTTTTTATGTTAGTGCCAAGAAAAACGGGGTAATGAAAGTATTTACAAATTTTTACATTTTACTTGGCACCAACTTAAATATGTTGCATAAAATATTTATTTCTTGCTTTTTTGTTGTTATACAAAAAAAAAAATTTACCAAGTTACATTAAAAAATACTCAAATCTCTATAGGTGTTCCTATTTCATTTGAAGAGTTTCCTCGATATTTTGTGCCAGAGGATGCCTTCAATAGATCTTCACCAAAATAAAATGGGATCACTTTGAGGTACTAATACCAAACAAAAAAAGATCCATCAATAAATAATTAATTGTGTAACAAATATATATAAAAAATAACATAAGTCAAATTGAGAACCACTTTTGCTAAAGTTGGTTGAGAATCAACTTTTAATTTTTGAAATATTTTTGCCATAAATATGTTATATAATTATCTTATTTCTAATTATTATTACCTGTGGAGGAACAGCAAAAGAAGTATCTGTTGCCATATAAACAAGATCCTGCATCAAATGTTGTTGAGTTTGTGGGGGCAGTTTTGTTTCCAACATATCTAAAATATAATTTAAAATGAGTTTAATGAGTTTAACTCAAAGGGGACACCTAATTAGGATTAGTTCATCTCTTTGTATAATTTAACTTGCTTTTTCCTTAACTTAAGAATAACCAATCTTTAACATACCTAAGTTCCAATGTAAACTTGCAGCCACTTTTAATGCAAGAATTTTCAATGCCAATTGTTTACGAGTAAATTGTAGACTAGTTGGTGTGGTTACAGATGGTGGGCTAGGTGGAGCATCAACGTCTACCACCCTCTCACTAGTTGGCTTTGAGTTGGAGTTCTTTGAATCCACAGATAAAAACTCTTCTATCAACTCACATGGTGTAGGTTCTATAATGAAATAAACCATTTAAATGCTATATAGAAGCATAACTTTGCAGAATTCCATTATATACAATGAGCTATAATCCAGAAAAACAGGATAATCTGTATGGTGTAATTTATAGTCTCAATGGTGAAATTTTCTTCACATATAATTATTGACGATATTATAAATTACAGTGTACAGTGTAATTTACCTGTTTTTCACCAACTAGGAAATTATGCTTAATGGACATGTGATGTGGAACACCAAAAAGTATGAACTTCTTCAAATTATTTACATGGTAAAGTAGCAGGCAGAAGAAGGCCTGCCTGTAGTAGAATATCATGCCTCAAAAGCCAATGACAATAGTTTGGAAAGAGCAACAAATCATTATTTAGAGTGGCAGTGTCCAAAGTAGAGATATCCCTAATGATTGCCAACCTTTGTAAGGTGACAGCACCCCAAGAAGAAGTACATTGTATTTTTAATGATTTAAATATATTGAACAATTGATTAATTGAAAATGTTGTTGTGTGATTTGAAATAGCCCATACCGTTATTAGAATATAACATGCAAAAAAAGATGTTTTCAAATCCAACAGATAGTAGTGACTAGCTTGATGCATCCAATAACAAACTATTCAGCTAATTTTAATATAGATATTGAGCATTCCAAACCTGGGTTAGGTTTACATAAGTGTTTCTTCAGCAAGTTCGGATCCAATAAAAATTCAAACCACAAAACAGTATCAGGAGATATAGGCACAGTGCCCGGCCGCAAAAGGTCCACATCCATTCTGCTCTAAGCGCATAAAAACAACAGAAAATAATCAGTTATACATATACGTTTGGCCACTCTGATTTATTTAATATTTACATCATAATACAATTACACGAGATAAATTACAGTACTAGTTTATAGTATTATTTAAAATCAGTTTACATTGGATATGTTCATACTTCACGACCCACATTAGAGACCAGATAAGTTTTGACAGATGACAGTGACACCAACTTCTTTTTAATCTTGCCTTAGTACTTTGGGTTCTAACTTTTCCAATAACCTTGTATGACAACATCCTAGCTAACATGGCATGGTTTTTATTATTTTATAGTACGTACTTACCTATGGAGTCAAAACTTTTTGATGAAAACAATTTTCCTTTTTTTAGTTTTTCTAGGTTTTAAATTTAACATCCTATTAGAAAAAGCATAGTAAAAAGCAGACAGTTTTTACGATTTTTGCATTTTTAGTTACATTTTGTATTGACTTAATATGTGATAAACTTACCTGTCAAGCTTCTTAACCTAGTCCTGAGATTTTTGTTTATTCATTGTACCTCCTACCGCCCACGCCGGGGCTTTAGAAGATATGAAAATAGATATTATTGAAAATAAATGATGAGAAACGAGATAAAGATCAAAACAAAACCCGATGTAACAAAATACTTAGAATTCCTTATTTACGTATTTTCGTCCTTCTTATACATCAACACTAATATTATTAGGTATAATGTTATCTTATACTAATATATAAAGCTTACCTATGTAAGCTTAATATTTTATACTGAAGAGTTTGTTTCTTTGTTTGGTTGAATCGCTAACCTCAGGAACTGCTAGTACTATTTAAAAAAAAAAAACAGTATTTAATAGCCCATTTATCAAGGAAAGCTATAGCTATATATCATCATGACAAGATCAATAGGAGCATTGCACCTGTGAATAATGTTTCAAAATCGTGGTTTCTTTTTCTTTTTGAAAGCTTCCGCTTCGCGCGCTTGGAAATGGTTAAAGTTTCGGAATATTTATGTATGAGAAAAAATTTCCCCTTTCGAGTTCTATAAAAAAATCCGAAACAGCATATGTCTTTCTTTTAAGGTTGGCTCACAATATCCTTTTTTATGCTAACCAAAATTGTTCTAAAATAATGCATTATTTGGGAAGGTGTTTTATAACCATAACTATTTTAATCCTCATCCAAATAAATATGCTATTCAACACAAGTATTTAATTTGCCCATACATTGCGGTGGAGAAGCCGCAGGGCACAGCTAGTTTATAGATATGCCAGATTGTCTAAACTGATCTTGATGAAATTCAGCACAGACATAGAATATAGTCTGGAATAGCCCATGACTACTTTCATCTCGGAAAAATGTATTTTTCCCATGGGATAGATTAGTTTTCGGTTTTCACTAGGATAACGACAGTTTTGAATTGCTTACCTACCTTTCGGATTTCGGATGCTCACCTAGTAGCCTTTCCCCTACTAGGTGTTAAATAATTTTACCTATTAAGAATAGGCGATTAAGAATACGCGAGCAAAGTCGCGGGCATCCGATAGTTGATGTTTAGGCCCTAAGTGTAGCCTAAAATAATTGGTAGAATGTTGAACAATTTTATGACGTCGATATTTTATGGATTATCGATTAATTAGTCATTTTGTTAGCTGATGCACTTGATCTAATTCATACACACTCCTTTATCTAAGTAGGCAGTTGATAACTGTATGGCATATCGGTTGGTTAGGTATTATCGTGTATTGATGAAATAGATAGTAGATAGACGTTACGCAGAAAGTCGACACATCTAAACAGTATAACAGTTTTTGTTTTGTGGAAATGATTGAAGTAGGTAATGTTTATACCAGTGAATGAAGTTTTTAAATATATTGAAAAAGAATAAATATCTTCAGTGCAAAAGTAAGTAATTGATACTATTTTTACTAAACATAATAGGTAAACACTTACTCGTACCTTCCAGTATTACACTATCTACCAATCCCTTTGCTAGTTCCGTGGCTGTATTGGACAGATTATGCACGGAGTCTGCTCTCACACTTTCGGAGACACCGGAATTAGGAAATTGGCGGTCAACTCCCATGCCTCGGAGACCACGTTAAGCCTTCAATTCCGGTTATTATCAAAACTTATGACAATGGTCATTAAAGCCTACCCACCAATTTCGAAGCAGCGCTGTGGGTCTATTCTCTACAACCATTTTCTTCTATGATTGAGGAGGCTGTGTCCAGCAGTGGCATACTGAAAGGCTGAGGATTATGGGATATGATGCTGAATAATTATGCGGTCTAGATTTGGTAGCGCTTGAATAGAAATTGTCTTAAAGGTACGGTAGTTAGTTATACGTGGCAGAAGACGATAGTTCTTGAAGGGCGTTACACACTATAGCGGTTCGTATTAGGAATGTGTATTAGAATGTTGAAATATGACTTCATTATCTTTTTAGTGGAAGCGTACCAACAAATATCACAGAACAATGAGGTCTCTATCGAGATGGATTTGCTGCAGGTGGGCTCCGAACCTGTAGGGATGCGATGCCCTTATTGCCAAGAAGATGTTATGACCCAAGCAAATTATAGAAACACTACATTGACCCACATTATAGCTTTAATACTAGGAATATTATTCTGGTAAGTTTGTTAACCTTTACCTATTTAGTAGTCTTACCTACTACTTGATATATTAATAGACAAAGCATAACGTCAAAATAGATAACTAGTTTTCTTCACGCCCTGATTTCTGGATAGGTTATTATACATATAATGCCACATTTAATAAAGCCTAAGCCTAACCTACATCTTGTATATATGTATATGGATATATTTTATATTATGCGAAAGTGTGTGCGTTGGTTTGACCTATGCTTGAAACGCAAAGCTTGACTTTTAATAGGTAAATAAATAGCTTGCGCCCTGGAGAAGGACAAAATATACTTTTTACTTAGAAAAAATAAGACAGCAAGAGACCGTCCCCTGGGGATTAAAAAATATATAATATATTACCTATGTAAGGCTTTGTAGCATAACAGATATTGATCAAATTTTGAAAGGCGATAAACATTATTTATTAATAGACTTGTATCCTTGAATCAGGCATAGGACACTTTTAGTAAGGAAAGTGAGAAAAGAAGTGGCGTATTATCATACGCCACTTCTTTTGTAAACTTTTTTAGTATTACTAAACTCTAGATTAAAAAAAAAAAGACATTTCTAATTCAGTTATAATGTGAAAGTAGTCTGGAGCAATATTTGGAAATCCTTAACAAATGAGATACAGAAAACTGTTCAATTATTACTAGGCCTAAGCAATAAGAATTGTACAGTTAGAACAACCTATAAAAAAATTAAGCAGTCGCTTAGGAGGGCACTATAGACCGCAACGAAATAATATTTGCTAGCACATATTAAAAGGTAAGGCTATTTGAGAATCCGCATCTAAAATGTCGCACATCAATGAATAAAGAAAGAGGTTTTTATGTTAATACCTTCTCCATATATCTCTTTCGGCTATCATACATATTTTAAAATGCGTAATGATCTACTTCGTTGTAATAAAAACTTTAAAAGAAATTAAAGACTGATACAAGTGTAGTAGTGGATTGGGGAGCCCCTGTATCCATAGATGTGATTGCTTAGAACATTAAGTATTCTTAATCCAATATGGGCTCTAAAAGAACAGTATTCGATTACCTACCAAGATTTTATTAAACGCCCTTGACAGAGTACTACTACACGCAAACAGTACCTACTAATTAACATTTATCTGCAATATTTTACACCTCATTTGTTACTTCTCACGATACCAGCAATGAAATAGCGCTGTATATATATATATAATGTATATTTCGTTCAGGGGCGGATTTCCCTACAAGCCAAGTAAAGCCAAGTAAAAAGTGCATGAGAGCAGGTTGAACGTTCAGGCTTTTCTTTGTATGCAATCAGTTTCTGCGGTATTTGGATTGTGTTGGTCTGATAAATGAATTCGCTGCTCAGAAGGTCAAGCAAAAGACCATTTGTAATAACATCTCATTGTTACTACAAATAAAAACAGTATGCAATAAATGTGTTTAATACAAGCATTGTCGTTGGAAACATCAGTATTTTTTTGAGATAATTTCGTTACTTTTTGCCTTAATTTCATTATTATAATCCATAATAGTAACATGCATAAATGGCGGCTACTTACTATTAAGAAAATACCGAATCCATATTCAGCTGGTATTGCAGAACGCCCCGCGCAAATCTCACTTCACAGCCGTGAATTGTTGCTAGCTCACAAACTTTTCGCATTTTCCCAACTTTATGGTAAACGTTTAGAACTTTAGAAGTAAAAGTGACTAACCGTCTGTACTAGAACCCCTACTAAAGTTGAGTGGTTTTTGATGCTTCAAATTAGCCGCGTACAACGGTTTCTGTAGGTTCTTATTTCTGTAGGGGCCATCTTTCATAGTCTTAAGGCAGCCACCACGATCAAATCCGCCTCTGAATTTGTTACATTAGCGGCTTCATTGCTTCCTTTTAGGTCATTTGCTAACGTTCAGTTTTGGTAAAATATTTTCAAACCTCATCATTAGCTTAATTGTTATAAAATCCAGAGACTTCTTCTCTGTCTACACTTGTGGTGTTTTTTTACTCTACTGTTGTAAAAAATGCTCTTTGAATAAATATCACTCAGACTTTTTTACAGCCTTTTTCATACTAATTTCAATGCCTTTGGTAATAAGTTTCGGCCTTTTTAGGGGCCTTTTTTGTCACTGACGAAACATATGAGCTAAGATCAGGTTTTTTAGTATCGCTCAATGTATGCTGCGCCATTATTATTTGCTTGATAATGGTTTACTGACATGGGCGTAAGCTTAGCATCCGTGGATCATAAATATGTCAAATACTTTTGGCTTTGTACTCACTACCCAGTAAGTTACTGTTTGTTATTCTGTGGCTTACCCACATAAAATAACCATAAAATCACCAGCTCTTTTGCCTATTTTGTTCTCAGGTGGTTATGCTGTTGCATTATTCCTTATATGGTGAAGAGGTGGAAGAACGTCGAGCATTACTGCCCTAATTGTAGACGGTTTCTGGGTATTTATACAAGGAACAAAATATTTTAATCCCATCCTTAGTCAGCAACGTTTCGGTTATATTTTAACTAAAAATGTCCTGCATTTTAAAGAACCTTTTTTAATTATGTGGAGTTGTGTAGAAAAAATAGCGACCATCTAAATATTTGATATAAAGACGCCACCCTCTGGAATACAATATCTAACTTCTAACAAAAAAAGCCCCGTAAGTAGGTACTACGAATACATACAAGATGTAGACACCAAATAGGTATACCTGGAGTTATTTTGTAAATAAAATATATATATTTTCTATATATATAGGTATATATATATTTTTTTTCTAAAAGACATTATATATTTAAACTTTTAGTACATATGAAAAATATTCATCGGTTATTTATTATAGTAATATTGTTTCTTTAAAATATAAATATAACCTAAAATAAATTATTTAAAACTAAATAAAATCTAAAACGTCCTCGAAACCACCGCAGCGAGGCACAGTTCCTAAGATGCTGCCAGCATTGCCCCTATGGATGGCCAAACTAAATAAATAACTAATATATATATATTCTCTAATATTATTTTAGTTAAAAATAAACAGTCAGTATAGTTACGAAAAACTTTATTGAAAATGTATTAAAGTATTTATAGCTTCATAATTAATAGATAAGTTGTACTTAAAAGTATAAACATTGATATAGGATACAAAATATATCACAGAAAAGTTGTATTTACATACTACAATATAGAATAGGTACTTATATATTTTATTAATAAATAAATACATATTATGATTACTTTATGTTGTATAATTATTGT
This sequence comes from Pararge aegeria, assembly GCF_905163445.1. Classification (NCBI taxonomy): domain Eukaryota; kingdom Metazoa; phylum Arthropoda; class Insecta; order Lepidoptera; family Nymphalidae; genus Pararge; species Pararge aegeria. Next base: position 9,707,531 of record NC_053183.1, read on the forward strand.
GTACCTTCAACCTTTAAAGTTTTAATTAAAAATTAATTATCCTGTTTAAATTTATAATTATATAGTATAATATGGAATATGAAAAAAGTTTTTATGAAGTATTAAATATATAATTTATAATATATATCTTATAATAGCTCTGCATAACTTCATAACTGCATAACTTATTCTATAGTGGCAAATAAAATCAATAATAATTGATTTTGGGGCATTGCAATGCAGGTTAGGAAATTTGAAATACAATTCCTTTTTCTCGTTCTATTTTATATTCTTCGTCGAAATCAATAAAAAAATTCCTTGTTCTTCAATATAAAACTCAGATTTCTAAGAAGGAAAACGGCCTTAGTAGTTCGTCTATCGGGTCGTTTGGTAACCGTGTATTTGAACGGTTTCTAAACATAAAATATTTGATAGAGTAAATAATTAGGCACTTACAATTCATTTTTATCAGAAACTACACAATGGGGAAAGGATAACGTATGTACCTTGAAACTTAAACCTAATGATTTTACGATTTTAATTTATACAACAATAATTCATGCACCTACACTTAATTTCCTGCAATTCCGGAATTATTCGCATACTTTCTGACTTCCTTTAACTGTTAAAAACTATTCGGGGATATTTTTGAATGAGAAAAACACAATAGCAGTTAATGCTGAACGGAATATGGCAAACATATTTTTCGTAATTTACCGCGTATGACTGCAGTTCAGAAATATCTCTCCGTAACCTTATATAGGTAATGTAGTTATTAACATATAGCGAAAGGTTATCAAGGTAAATTCGAAAGGTTTCGTTGGCTACTATTTACTTAAGCCATATCTTTAGGTACCTCTTAGCAGGTACATATTAGCTGTTTATCATACATATATTTTGTTTGATCTCCAGTAAATGAATATAATCACGATGGTACATGAGAGCCAATAAAGGCTCTACATTTCGGACAGTAGTGATTTGCGGTTTTGCAGGATTTCATACAGTATGGGATGAAACAACCACAGCAGCATCTGTAATAAAGCAATTAATAAATAAGATAAGTACAAGATTATAATAAAAATACTATCACCTAAAACTTAATTAAGTTTAAAAAAAAATATTTTGCAATATATATTCTACCTTATTGTGCTGTTGTATTTATATCTCTGAAAATTTTCTCTGTGGTGTACAATAAAAGTGTATAGATTTTATCTAGTTTTAAATAGTTTATTTTAGGTTATATTTATAAAACAATTATTATAAAAGTGTATTCATTCATTCATTCATTCATTCATACGCTCTTTGCGGATGGTGACTGACCGTCGCCTTTAAACAAGAATGGAAAGTACACGGGCTGCAAAGTGCTGCCCTGTTATCCCCATCAAACTGAGGCGTTGGTGTAGTCTCGTGTGCTACATTACCCCGGGAACCAAACCGGGGTGTTCAGTTTTGAAGGGTGTGGTTCCACAGCACTACTGCTCGGGGACAGCAATGCTGCTTTGCGGCGGAAATAAGCAAGGCGGTAGTACTTCCCCGGACGAGCTCTGTCTCAAAAAGCTGTACTACTACTAAAAGAGAGATCTAACGCCTGAGAGATATCCAGAATGTTTTAAAAGATTTGTGACTAACGGTGTTGAGTGCAACCTCAGCCCGTAATCATTCTGAGAAGAGATTCGTGCCCTTTACTGGGTCGGTAATTAATTGGTTGATAGTGATAATGATGATCATGATGTGTCTGGTGGAACGCTTGGCCGTAGCTAGTTATCACCCTACCGCCGAAGCTAGAGACTAAGTGATTCAGGTGCGACGTGCGGTGCGACGTCGCGTAGAAACTGTTTAAGGGTTACTCCCTGACAGGTTAAACCGCTGCCATCTTTGACTGTGTAGCGGTCTCCACATTACAGAACTAGATGGCGCTACAAAAGTCCTGCATCGCGCTAGCGAAGTGTTCACGAAGAATGCCTTTATATATAACTTACAAAAATGATTGTTCGGACTTCGGTTCCGGAGCACGATCAACCGCTCGGAGGAAGATCTTCCTATTGTTACGGTCGAGCGTATCACCATAGCTCCCGTACAGACTGCATCATCACCACTCCAGGTGAGGAATAAAAAAAAAGATGCAGATGATTTTATCCTTCTATCCTATTAATACTAATTAATCATCATCATCATCATCATCATCATCAACCTATTAAAGGCCCACTACGATGGGTCTCTTCTCAAAATGAGAAAGGTTTAGACCGTAGTCTACCACGCTGGCCAAGTGCAGATTGGTAGGCGCCGTTAAAAACATTATGGAGTACTCTCAGGCAGGTAGGTTTCCTCACGATGTTTTCCTTCACCGTTAAAGCAAGTGATATTTAAATTGCTTAAATTAAAAACGCACATAACTCCGAAAAGTGAGTGGTTCGTGTCGGGGCTCGAGCTCGGTCTCCACGAAAGGAAGGCCGAAGCCTTACCCAATAGGCTATCACCGATATTTATTATGGATAATAAAAAAGGATTATGGATACTAAATAAATACGTACCCAGCAATTATACAAAGACCAGCTGATACGATATGCGTCCGATTATTAGATACGTAATGGACTCTTGTCACTATCGACTGGTGGCAGTTTGGGCACATAATTCCCGTACGGCCAGGGCCCAGTTTTATCGAAGTTGGGTTCGTTTCAGTGTTCGAAGTGACTACGACAGTTCGGGGGGGCACGGCGACTGTAGCGGTTGGTGGTGGGGCGGTGGCGAAGTAGGACGGCGGCGGAGCAGGGTTCGGTGGCATTTGCTCGTACGGCGGTGGTAAGCCCATTTTGTTTTCCACTGAAAATAGAAAAAAGGTACTAAATAAATACCTACAAATTAATTCTGCTTCTTTGTTTGATAGGCAGGCAGGGGTAACGAATTCCAATTTGATGACTAATGTCACACTTTTCAAATGTCACTTGTCAAAATAAAAAAAATACTGTTTTGGCTTCAGTATCGATTATAGAGGGCCATCTTAAATATTATCACACAACAGCCGCGGACGATCTGACCTAAAAACCTCACTGGCCCTTCCCTTGGCCAGAAGCTGGGTACGCCCATGCGTTCATTACATGCAAAATGTGAATGAATGAATGAATGAACATAGTAGTAAGTAGTGATGGCGATAACTACATTCGTAAACTTAAAAAAAAGATACGAGGGCTCAAAACGCGTCCTGGTCAAAGAAGAATTCCACAATATAACCATGTTACATAACCATCGCAATCGGCTTTTTTTTGTTATACTTCAAGATAGCTTGACTCTAATCTAACTTGGTGGTAAGTGATGATGCAGTCTAAATGGTAGCAGGCTAACCTGTCAGAAAGTGAGGCAGTCATATGGTAACTAGCAACGGCCGAAGCCTTACCACTGCGCCATATCAAATCGTTATTAGAAGCAAAGGTATGCGTAGATTTTCTTCTTCTTATGTCAAGCTTATACGGTTCCTCACAGTAAAAAAGAATCAGTGGAGCGGTTCGCAAGTGATGATCGGTCAAACTTTTTATTTATATACTTTAAACTGGAAAGTATTTAAAAAATTGTAGGCTACAAATTAGCTAAAAATTTTGTTAACATTGGTTTTGTTGTATATAAGTTACAAATTTTATTACTAAAATACCATAGGAAGTGTCTCAGGGTGCTTTCTTTTATTAGTATCCTTGGTTCGTCTCCACAAGCTGTGTTTGTGCAAAATATTGTCTAAATCTGTGCAGTGGTCCAGCTGAACTCGGGTAACAAAAAAACAAACACACTTTCGGAATTGATATTTTATTAGTATGGAGTGTCGATACATTTACCTACTACTATGAATATCAATCATCTATTTATAATGGTATTAAGATTTTATAGAAACCGCTTAGGTACAATGTAAATAAGATAAATTCCATATGTAAGATGTCATTCAAGTCCGAAGGTAATTATTTACCTATGCGGACAGTCTCAATAATCTAAGATGTTTAATCCTTAGTAATATTACATATAAAAGCGAAAATGTGTTTGTTTTTTTAGTTCGTATGTCCTTCTTCATGCCCTATGTTTATAATAATAAACTTGATTTTGGCAAAGAGTTAGCGGAAAGGACGGAGAGTAACATAGGTTCCCAGGGGTAAGTTCCCACAGGATATGTAAAAAAATATAGTTATTGAATATTAAGGGATATAAACCTGGAAGTCGCTGCTTCAAACAGGGACAAACAAGTCAAGACCAATGGCAAACGTAAGACTTGCGTTCTGCGAGCGACCAATCACAAGGCTTACTCGAGCACGCGCTAATTGTTATTGGTCGTACTCCAGACACAATTCCGAACGGCGCTAAGATTGGCGCGACCACGTGGCACTCACTTAAGATACTTTCGCATTTATAATTTTAGGTATGTTAATAGAAGTTTTTATGATAGTTTATGTCTTCGGCTTTATTTTCGCGGAGACCGAGTTCGAGACCGTCGCACATCACTATATTTCCGGAGTTGTGTGCCCTTTTTTTAAAATTTAAGCACTGTTAATATCACTTGCTTTAAACAGTGAAGGAAAACATCTTTATCTACAGCTCTCAACGGCGTGTGACGTCTACCAATCCGCTTTTGGCCAGCATGGTAGACTACGGCCTAAACCCTTCTCATAGTGAGAGGAGACCTTTACCCTGTAGTGAACCGGCCATGGGTTGATGATTATGATGATGATGATAATTTTGACATAAAGAGGTTATAACATAATTGCTTTTGAGATATTTTCCAGGCGAAAAGCATGTTATCTCACTATCCGGCCCTTAAGCTATTTCAATGCCCACGTCAATCTGGAGCACTATTGTTGTGTTAAAGAAGGACAAACAAAGTCTACCATTTCCGTATTTATAATAATTATCATCATCATCATCGGTTCCTTACCAGCTCACTGAGAAACTCCTGTCAGAATGAAATGGGTTTAGGCCGTAGTCCATCAGGCTGCCGAAGTTTAAATAGTGTCAGTACTGGCATCAAAATGAGGATAAAGAAATCGAAAGCTAGTGGAGGAGACAATTGCGTTACAACTTAAGTAGTTCAAAAAATTCGAGTGGCTTGAATCTATACCACAGAATAGTTAGATAACAGTAATGCGTACTGATATCGGTTTTAGATGCGTAATAATCATACAGGTGCGATACCTAAAATCATTTACACTAATTATTTATTTAGGTATTTTATCCGGATAACGGTTTTTCGATTCGGTATTATCATGAATGATAATAACCCATTAATGAAATTGATACATCCAGTGCTGGTTTTTAATAGATAGGTACATCACAATCAACCCATTAGCGACCCACTACAGGGCACTGGTCTCCTCTCTGAATGAGAAGTTTAGGCCCATGTCCTAAAGGCGCGGTTCTTTGACCCCAACCTTTGAGAACGTTATGGAGAACTTACGCAAAACATTTTTTTCTCAAAGAGCTTTTTCTGCACCAGTCCACTTTTATAGAACCACTTACCTAAATATATACCTAATTGAGACGCGCGAATTTCCTTGGTTCAAGCGGAAATTTAAGGAATTTTTAACGAATAAAAGTTACTATGCAATAAATGACTATCTCATAGATAAGTCGTGACATTATTTTTAAATGGTTTTTACTATTATACCAACATGATTTGCATGCTGTTAAGCGGACTTGGTTAAGAGCTAATCATAATATTTAAGACCTGGTTTGGGTTATTTCGCAAAGAAAAAAAGAAATATTTAAACAGAACTCTCTTGCATACAGGTTTCCTCACGATAAATAAATATAATAAATATAATACGACAATACACACATCGCCATCTAGCCCCAAAGTAAGCGTAGCTTGTGTTATGGGAACTAAGATGACTGATGAATATTTTTATGAATAATATACATAAATACTTAGAATATACATATAAACACCCAGACACTGAAAAACATTCATGCTCATCACACAAACATTTTCCAGTTGTGGGAATCGAATCCACGGCCTTGGGCTCAGAATGTAGGGTCGCTGCAAACTGCGCCAATCGGCCGTCAAATACTAATACGATGTTTTCCTGACGTGTTAAGCGGAGATAGTCTTTAGTTAGGGCAGTTAGGGCTTCGGCCTTCCTAAAGGGGGGACAGAGTTGACAAGCGGCGAATACCTCTAACTTGTCAGAATTTTATCCCTTTTTAATTTAGGCAATTAAAATATCACATGGTATAATGGTGAAGGATCGGTATATAGGTACATTAGTTTTTATTGATGTACCTATATATCTTCCTAAACTATATATAGATAGGAAGTAGGAACATAGGTACTATTTAAGCGAAAACCATGTAGAAAACTATATCTCTAAGTTAATCGTAAGATTTTATACCATTAATTCGTTTTTATTATTGTTAATTATTTTTATACTATTACGATCATTGAATATTGATAACTTTCGTAATGATCGTAAAATAAAAAAACACTTTTTATAAATCTCAATTTATAATAATAAAATCGTACTAATGCGCGGCAATGACGAAACATTATTTTTAAACTTCGAGTTATTCGGGGGCAAATCTAAGCCAAGGCTTGCGAATACGAAAGCGTTAAAAACGGCTTGATTCGGGCAATAACTTATTCCGCTCTCCTAAGAAACGGATAATAGTTACATTAGTAGCAGGAGACGGATATACTGAAAAAGATGGAGTTCTATAAATACACATTCATACAATTAAAATGCTTATTTAAAAGAAAGAATATAATATACTTTGTTTGTTATTTTAAATGAAAATGTTAATGTTGACACAATATTAATGTAACTTAAAATATAATGACTAATAAATGCGGCAATTCACTTTGTACCACTCTCCAGTGGAGATCTGTGACCTTAACACCAAACTAGTGATTATAATATTTAAGTATAACGATTGTTGTAATTGTTTTTATTGACGGACTTTATGGTATCCTCACTATAACTGGGTAGGCACTTTAGCCAATAGTGTTAAAATATTGTAAAGAATTACATTCACGCTGTCAAATTGCGTGTCGTAAAATGACAGCGACAATGTGACGTTCGCAATGCCTTTTATCAGGGTGACCATTCCACTATCTGCTGAAACACAGAAACACAGAAAACAGAACAGAAAGAAACACAGAAACTGGCCATTAACAAAAGATAAAAAGAAATTGCGGTTTTCAAAAATTAACTTCTACGGGAATATGTTTCTATTCAAACTAATCATTGTACCTAGGGATAAAATAATAAAAAACTTTAATCGTCGAAAATCATTTGCCGTTTTTAATCGCGACAGTTGACAACATCTGGACTTACTGCTTTCAATCAAGGAAAAAACCAAATGTGGATATAAAAAACCATAACTTCTGTTCTTTTTTATAAAAATCCAGAAACTTGTTGAACAAAAATTTGATACATGAGTCACATATAAATATTAAGAGAGATTCTTTAACCAAATTGTATTGTTGTTCCAATAGTATGCTCGAAATAAGGATAACGATGTCTAAGGATTGATTTCCCGGTGGGACCAAAAATCTAGGCAGATATAAAGTTTCGGCTAAAATTCTTATAAGTTCTAGTTCAGGGTTAGGAAATTAGTGTTTTCCATGCCTTTGCCTCGGAGACCAGACCAGTAGGTATCATGTGATAATTAATAATCATTAAAGTCCGCCAGCATACATGGGAGCTGCATGAAGTGACAGACCTCTAAGTCCAGGAGATATACTCAGAAGTGAGATACAGATAGTAATAGATTTGGGATAATGACTTGGACTTTTATGAACGAATCATTGCAGCGTCATTCAATTCTTTATACTTGGTCGGAAAACCGCAAAAATACGAATATTAGGTAGTCAGGTATATGTAGAACAGACTATTTCGTTCGGGACGTACGTGCCAAGAGGCATATACCTATCGCACCGCTATACGCGTCGCCCGTAGCCGTAGTCTGCGGTAAGGTCAGGATATAATACCTATTACCATTTTACTGTTAATTTTTGATCCTGTTTTGCCTCGTATACAATTTCCAAGTCTTTTTTAAATAGATATGTTCCAAAAATTATAAACATTGTAATTTTCGATTTCCGCTCGGGGCTTTCCACACGTAGCAGTGGGATACCCCAAACAATCCTACGTTTTCCAGCGCGGGATCGAAATTTCAGCACCTCGGTTCTTGACTTGCTTATCTGTCGATTGCTAGAGATCATGTCTTGGAGCTAACACACTTCTAAAGCCAAAGTATTTGAAACCATAGTTTACTTTGAATTAATAACTAAACGTCAACGTTTCGTTATTAATTCAAAGTCAATTTTATAACCATAATTTTTTTAAATTAAATTATATTTATATTTCTTAATTAAGTTTAATATTTTGGACTCATTACTTTAGGCACTTTTTTGTGCTAAAGATCGTGATGTGACCGTTTCAATATCAGTAGGTATGCAACGTTTCAATGAGCAGTTTTTCTGAATCGTGTAAATCGATCAACCATTAAGACGGAAATAGGGATCGATTAAAATATATATTTTTTTGTCTTTAAAGAACTATATAGAACTTAAATAACCTAAATTTAAACTCATTTAGCAGCTCAGCTCCTACTCTGTATGTACCAAAATTACAATTGCAATGCGTTATTAAAGATTAGTTTAGTTTACTAGAGCACGACCGAATGACGACCAACCTTTACGTAAACATCTGGTTGGTTGTTAGGTACGTATTGCTTTATCGTAATTTTATAAGAAAACAACCCAGCAATCGTAAGACGTAATTATACTGTGGCGTAATGAAGGTAAATAATGTTCATGGATACATTCTAGGTAATAAAACGAAGACTTTGTTTTAGTATAAAAGGGAACTTTAGATATTAGTATTTAATTATTAGATATTAAGAACAGAAATATATATGTCGCTACGGATCTCATTACTCAAAAATCAGATGTTGACAAAAATATCTTTAAAACTTAAAAAGGAAAATTTTAATTTTACTTTATCTTATAAAAACTCAACTCACTGGTAGCGTCCATTATGACGAAATTTAACCTTTACACTGTTTTCTTAATGTTTCAAAACTGGTGCACGAAACTTGCCAATTTGTCAAATATTTCCTTGAATAATTTATTTTTAAGATTTTCTAACAAGTGGATCACTTTTATAAAATTTTACAGTCAAATGTTATAAAACACAACTACACTTCGTGTTCCGTGTGTGGAAAACTTGTTTACTTGATGACGTGAGAATTGTACAGCGCGAGTGAATGCACTCTGAGGCGCGCGGATTTCAACAGAAGGCGAGCGAGAAAAAGAGATATCAAGTTACGAGTGACGGAGACAAACTACATGCGCCTGCGTCACCTTAATTATGCGTTTAAATTGTTGACAGTTAATTATTAAACAATAGACAATCCAATCAAGTGATGGTCAGGTAAGCTAATTTAATATGTCCACCAAATTTGCGCAACGGAGCGCCAGACTGGCGAATTGCGGCTGACATGACAAGGTGGGTATCGTTAGCGAATTGCAACACCAAATTTGCCTCGATTGATATCGAAACAGCACTACAATGCTAACGCCAAAGGTAGCATACAAATTGTTATCATTATGGGACCACACATGATAATCTGCAGATTGTGAAGTCATACGTAGTGCATAATAATATATGTTACTGCAAAAGCTAAATATATGCTAGTAAAACCGAAGACCATTAATGATCGGTAATTATCTGACCTTTGAACCGAGCATCACACTGAAACTGAAAATCTTACATAGTGTGGTAGAGACAATACGTTAAAAAAGGTTGAAATTACGTTAAGGTCTTATTTATCTTACCTTATCTGGACTACCTTACGTTGATTTGTAGATCTTGAAGGTAGCCCAAAACAAAATCTTTGAACTATCACTTGGAACAACAAGCTTGGACTGCCCTTTTTTAATTTTTTAAAAGCGGAAAGTCAGAATCTCGCATATGACGTTGTAAATTCTAGAACCCCTGGTTTGAGCGTACCTATATAAAATAATAATAAACTTTCAAAACCTCAAAGCTTTTTGATATTAGTAATATTTTGGTATTCATTTGTTATCAAAATGGTGCGAGGGACTTTACAAAGTTTTTATATTAGCAAAAGCATCGAATGATAATATTGTTATTTATTAATCTCTAGGACGTTCTAAACTCTTGGTTAGCCTAAGTAAAAGTGAGAAGACTAATTTACTCGCAATTTTTAACACATTACTTCTGGGCACACGTCTCCACTCTTCTGAGAAGAAAGGTACATAAAGGCATAGTCAACTACGATGGCCAGGTGCGGATTGGAAGACACAATTGATTAACGAATTTTAAGAAGAAGAGAGAGATTTTACCTCTCCTTATTTCAGCTTAATCATTGATCATTATAGTAAGTCTATTTAATATCATATATATCATTATACTATTTAAGATATACTATTTAATATCATAGCCTCCTCTCTTATGGGACATTCGTCATCATCATCATCATCATATCAACCCATTACCGGCCCACTACAGGGCACGGGTCTCCTCATACAATGAGAACGGGTTAAGGCCGCAGTCCACCACGCTGGCCTAGTGCGGAATGGAGGACTCCAAACACCTTTGACAACATTTTTTACAGGTTTCTTCACTATGTATTCCTTCATCGTTGAAGCAAGTGATATTTTACTAACTTAGAAAAGTTGCAGGTGCGTGCTGGAATTCGAACTCTGCTCCCCGAAAGTGAAGTCGAGTTCTTCCCCACTGAGCTGTCTCCTCTTCATATATAGGACATTGGGGAATGTTAAAGAGCTTAGACCCACCACTGATCACACTGTTCTAAAGCGGGCTAATGGGTCTAGTACCTACCTACTTATTACTGCAACACTGAGGTTAACGCTAAGCTGTTATCTGGTGATAGTTGTAGTAACCAGGACCAAAGGCTTAAAAAGAATTAGGCCAAAATGTGTGTTTAGAACGCACTTAATTTTTTAAACTTTATAATTACTAAATATGGGTCCCAACAGTTAACATCATCAATTATTACTGAAAAGGCATCTTCCAACGAGCAGGTTTGCCCATAATTACCAAGCTGCTGGGCAGACAGGCAGGTAGAATTTACACACATTTGAGAACATTATGGAGAACTCTTAGACATGTAGGTTTCCATACGATGTTTTCCTTCACCGTTAAAGCAAGTAATATTTAATGGCTTAAATTAGAATATGAAGGTTGCTATTTTCTCATGTATCGTTGTTTTCTCTGTTGTCGTCGAACCTGAATTAATCCTCAAGTTCTTTGGGCACATAACTAGGAATAAACACTCAATGAAACGATTGGTTGTCCAGGGGAAAGTGGAAGGCAAACGGTCACGCGATCGATCACCCATGCGTTGGACAGACATAATAAAAGCTGCAACACAACCCTCCATAGTCCAATGTTCCCGAAACGCTGAAGACCGTAACAAGTGGAGGCGCATCGCGAGGGCTGCTGTAGCCAAAGAAAATGTATCATCGTCACCACGACAACTCTATCAAGAGTGAACTACTAAGGAGGAGGATTTTCTCACGTAAGCTAAAAGAGAAGCTCGTTCGTGGATAAGTAACCTGTGTTTAAACTTCAACCTCCATTTCAGGCTTTCACAATTATGCTTAAGAGTGATAGCATATCAAAATTATACGATAAAAAAAACATGAAGTACTTTTTGGGAGTTATCTAGATTAATTTTTAAAGCAGGCAAAGGCAAACCGGTAATTCTTACGTGGACTAAGCTGGATGAGCCTTTCTATAAACAAATCTAAATAGTCGATAGTAGGTTCTGAAATAAGAATGTCTCAGCGGACATACTCATGAAGTCGCACCACAAGGGCTTTCCAATTTGTGTGTAATTTCAGCAAGGTATCTGGCTATACTCTATGTTGAATTCAAAGTTCAAAGTTTATCTGATACTTTATAAGTTATCTAAGTTTTTAAAAATAGCGCCATTCTTCAATAGGTCGTTATAAACGCCATCTGTTTTCCTATTTAGGTGATACATTTGTCTGTTGCCTTGGTTGCATAGGGCGGCAGGGCTGCCGGCGGAGCGGTTGGGCGGCGATGTCAGTGCGAGGCGCCGCTAGAGGGCAGCTGGGCACGCGTGCAGGGCGGAGGGCGGTTGGGGCTGGGGCTGCGCGCGCAGGTTACATAACGGTGGCGGAGGCCGTAGGGGCGCGCGCAGCGGGCGCGGGGCGCGGGGCGATCGATGCGCGCCCGGGGGGAGTCAGTCGAGCGGTGAGCGAGCGACATGGCGGCGCGCCCACCCCGCGCGGCGGCCCCGCGGCCCGGGCCGCGCGAGTAGGTCGCCATGCGCGATGCGGTATGAGGCAGCGCCGCGCCCGGCGGGCCGGCCCCCGCTAGCGGCGCCGCCCCCGCCATGCGAGCGCCGCCGCTGCTGCTGCTGCTGCTGATGGCGGCCGCGGGCCTGGCCGTGAGTCCGCTCGCGCGCCTCAACCCCTGGCTGAGCGCGTGCGACCTGGAGGAAGAGGGCGCGGGCACCGAGTGCGGCGAGGGCGAGCGGCACGCGTGCAGCGGCGGCGGCGCTGAGACGCTGGCGGGGCGCGACGTGCGGCCGCTGTGCGCGCTGGGGGCTGGAGCGCGAGCGCGCCGCCTGGCCGAGCTGCGGCTGCGCGCCTGCTGCGAGCGCTCTCCCGCCTCCGCGCTGGACCGCGGCGCGCGCGCCGACGTGCTGGCCGGCGGGGAGCGCTGCGAGCGCACGCTGCACGACCTGCTCGCCCTCGATGCGATGGTCGCGCGCGTGCACTGCGACTTCGCCTACATCCTCCAACGCTACGACTGCGACCAGTCCTACTCCGTACACACGTGTCACGAGTGCCAGGTGAGTGCTCGCATACTCCCTACGTGATCACGAGGATACCCAGAGAACCAAATCTGCATTACGTGCATGAATTATAATGAATCACTACAATAGTCCTATATTATGCATTCAATAGGATCACACAAAAGATTTTTACAGATATCAATCGGTTGTACACCTATATATACAGATAATTATACATATTTTCAAGAATATAAAAATGTCTACCGACTTATAAGCCAGCATGATGAACTATTCAAAATAATATAAGTTTTCTCAAGTTGGGCTGTCCTATCACAGATGTACAAATTGTGTAATGGCACACGCCATAACCTGTGTCTGGTTCAGTGATTATATACGTGTATTGATCCACTTGGGGTAGTCTCACTTCTTTGACTTATGTGATGCTGTAATAATTATTTGTGATGAATATTCAAATTTGCTCAAAACAAATCTTAATTGAAATCTAGCGCGTGATCTTATTTCGAGTTCCCAGTTCATAAAATGTATAGAAACTATTCAGCAATAATCTTAGGCCATCAGCTAAATTAGTGCATGGATCTATATAGTGTTTGCTATAGCTACGTAGTGCACCAATTTGGTGATGCCTCTCAATTTCTTTATTGCTTTGCCTTTACTTCCTTCATAGGGTTGTTAAAGACTTCATGTCTTCTTGACCATTTCTTATTGTGTCTAAGTACTTCTAAATATAGGATAGATTAAGCTAACCAAGTTTCAATTCAAATTTTAGAATTCATAGCCAGTGCCTATAAAGAAAACTGATCACGAATGTTGCGATTATCAAAATGGCATTTCAAATGACGAATAGATACTACTGAATGTAATGAAAGCCGGTAGTTCTTACAATAGCTTAATAAGCTCATACCTTTATAATAAAATGTAGGATTTCAGTTTGTCTATTTACTTTACATACATAGTAAATTCTTGTCTATGTATTTCCGTCTTGTGTGACCCAATAACATTTTTATGGAGCAAACAAAAACCGTCAACCGTTTTTTTTTCAATAGAAGTTCGTAAGTGGTACCCGCCATTGGCGTAATACATCGAGCATAAAAGAGGTCGTAATCAGAAAGGTAGGTAGGTAGTGTGCGATGGGTTTAAGAAAGAATCGGCCTCACCCATTTTCCACCCACCTTCAATAGCAATCGCATAGGATTTGAAAGCCTTTCACTAATTCTAAGAATACTTTTTAATTTAGAATAAAGGATAGATTTCATGCAATATTACAGTATGACCATAAAGTTCAATATCACCATAATCTCCGAATTTCACTTTAAACGGTCTTAAAATAGAGGTATCCCTTAACACTTTTATACCTGTCAATTTCTGTATTAAAACTAGTTCCTGGTGGTTTAAAACAATATAATATAATTTTATAATTCTGTAATAGATTCCATCTGACGGTAGGTAGAGATTTAACAATAAACCTTTTATGCATACCTTTCGGTCCTTTACTTTTTTTAACTTATTTATTACAACGGTATAAATGTCTTATCTTTTCTTGCTTCTAGATCATTACGTATCTGAGATCCGAAGACAAAAATATATTATTTATTATTGTATTAAAATTTTACTGTCCACATGGGTTATACCACAGAATAAGGAACATACAGAACCTGTGTACATGACTAATATTGAACCATCAGAAACCACTCCACTTTAGTAAGTTTCTCGAACAAACGGTTAGTCACTTCATACTATTTAGCAGCTGACAGTAATTATTTTACCTCTAATGTTCTAAGCGTTCACCATAAAATGGGAAATTGGGAAAAAATTGTTAGCTAGCAATATTCCGCGGATTTAAAGTGCGACGTGCGCGGGGCGTTTTCAATGTTTTTGGTCACAATGCAATAATGGCTGAACGAGGATTCTGTATGTTCTTAATTCAATGGGTTACTGTACCTTCCATGTGCCAGTAAATATATTGACCTTGACTGCAAAATCAGAGTAACCGACAAATCAAAATTTTTCAAAAAGTTTTAAAAGATATTTAAACAAACCTTCATTTGTAAATTAGGATTTGTCGCTTTCGCTAATTCGGCGACAAAGGTTCAATATTGTCAGAGTTGTTTATGATGCCCCCTGAGGTCAGATGCCCTAAGTAATTGCTTAACTTGCTTACGGGTTAATCCTAGAACTGATTGTGTACAACCTAAACACCTAAACAATGATGTTTACCCATCTTTTTTTTAGTAATGGGAATATAGAAATTATCATTAAAGATATGGAAACTTTCAGTAGAGTGAATTTGAAGATGTATGCTCCCGTTTCCTCTCGTAGCTAAATGTAGCACCTTGCATAAGCGACACATGGTGCCATTTCATACCTATATTATTAGAAAGTTGGGTAGTGTGTGTGATGCGAACAAGGAGCAATCAGCCTCACCCACTTTCTAAAAAGGCATCTTTAATGGCAACCTCATAGGATTTCAATGCCTATAATTCATTCTAAAAAACACCCTTCTATCATATCAAGTATTAACGATATATTTGGAAAGGAAGCACAATAATACCTCACCTATAAACAACTAATGGTGCCAATTGAGAAGTTTTGAAAACATTATACTCAAAATTGACAGATTTATATTTATTCTTCTAGGGTGTTCCAGTAACACCTTTATGGATTACACTAATTTTCCATTCCCTTTCGTAGATTAATGCACCATGTGAGTGATTCCCAGACCATATTATTAAAAAGAAAACCCTCATTGGTTATTAAATTAATGCTTCAAATTAGAATTAAGGATAGATTTCGTATGTAAGAGTTTAAACAATACCGAATACAACCTTACCAATACTATAAAGGTACTAATATGGTTTGTCACAAGTATCTTAATAACAATAAGTTAACAGGTCTTTAAATGGTGATATTTTTCTACACAAGGAACTTCAATATGGTACTTCCGGCTTGCTTCCATTACCTCCCGTAGCTAAATGTAGCAAAAAGTATACCTAGCTTATAGTATTTGAAGGAATTCATCAACTCTTAGATTAACTCTTTAATTTAGAATTAAGCTATTCTTTCGTATCGACATAACTGTATGAACAAGTGACACAACCTCAGAAATGAACAATTCACGGTGCTCATTCGGCTGCGGGCTGGGTACATATCTGACACTAAATTTACAGGTGTATTAGTTTCTGAAGCAAGCAAAAATCGTCAACAGTATTGTTTAAATATTTTTTCAATTACTTTTAAAAATAAGATTAGTTTCTTCTCGTTAATAACAAACGAATTATTGGATTTTATTATGTAAACAGTTCGTCTGTATAAGTAAGTAATTTTCACAAAGGTACCTATACAATAACATAGCACTTACTTATACACCTCTGACTTTATTTTACGAAAGTGCGTCCAACCGAAATGGCATCAATAAACAACTCGGAATTCTGAATACCATCGATTATTGATAAAACAATAATCGATGGTACTTTGGCGCTGGAAACTGGGGCAGCAGTTTGCCATCGGGGGCCTAAGCTGGGCTTTGCCCATCTGGCAGGAATCTATAGAGATGGAGTGCTTTGACCCTTGATGATAATCCTATATCCATTACATTCATCAATGTCAAATTTAGTTATCTACTGACTATCCTATTAAATTACATGTGTTTCATATTAACGTAGGATTAAATCCGAATACTTAAATAGTGAAAAGCAAAGGGATGGACAGCATTCCCAACAAGACCATAATCATAATGTGCTGTTTATGGTCACGGGACTCGACGAGTTGCAACTAACATTTCTGACAGAATGAGCTTTATCCTGAATATGCATAGCTTCTCACGAATATTATAACCTTTATCTTCTACATAATATGTACAGATAGCTTTATAATATTAGTCTGGATTCCGAACGAAGCCTTGTTACTTTAATAGAGAAGTTGAAAAGTAAAATAACACGAAGAGTTCTAGCCCAGGCACGCACCTCTAATTTTTTGGCAATATATTCGTTCTTCATTGAATTATCGTTCAATTAAATATCACTTGCTTTAAAGGTGAAGGAAAACATCGTAAGGAAACCTGCATACCTGAGAGTTCTCAATATTGTTCTCGAAGACGTGAGAAATGCACCAAACTGCACTGGGCCACTAGCTTGCTGATGCACTAGGTAGCTTGGTGGATTTCGGCCTAAACCCTTCCCATTGTGGGAAGAGTCCTTTGCCATGTAGTGGGCCGGTAATGGGTTGATATGATTATGATACGCAGATAAAGTAAGTGTTACGATGAATAAACAATATAAAGGTAGGGCTACGACACGTTTTATCGCTTGCGTCAGGAGCTGTACATTAAGCTACGAGTTGGAACAGAAGCATATAAATCCGGAACTATACTGGAAGTTGCTCTATTATTGCTTTATTAAATATGAATAACGGTGAAGGAAAACATCGTAAAGAAATCTGCATGCCTGAGAGTTCTCCATAATGTTCTCTGATGCGTGAAACGTCGCCCTTGGCCAAAGTAGTGCAATACGGCCTAAGACCTCATTGTGAGATAAAGCTCATAACCCTAATGGGTTGCTAATTATAATGACGATGATGAAATATAGATGAAATACATAATTAGGGACATATATATTTAGAATAATAGACTAGTAATAAAAAATCCTCTGATTTTTAGATTCTTTATATATAATTTTTTGGGTTAGGCCATCTTCAGAATTCCGAGTTGTTTATTGATGCCATTTCGGTTGGACGCACTTTCGTAAAATAAAGTCAGTATTGATAAAACAATAATCGATGGTATATGATGGATGATTGAGAAACACGCTAAAAAGGTACCATGCCTGATTATTCAAGCATTTCTCTTCGATATTCGTACTTATAAAGAGACATAGGACTATATTCAATATATACTACTCTAATTCAATGTCCTTTTGGCTGGACTCTCTTCTCTCAGAGACCGCAAAGAGGCAATAGACACATGAAAACAGCAGAAGCGCTAGTATTCTTAGTGGCTCAACTCTTAAGCGAATCTACTAAAAATGTAGCAAAGGTATTTATGAAATTTTATCGTCAAACCTTTTTAGGCTAAAAACCTACTTTACGCTGAGAAGTTTGAATTTAAAGCGAAACACTATTGCGTATATTACACGACAAGAAGCGGATTAACCATAGTATCTTTGAAAGAATACAAATCAAAGTAACATTAGCTTTTTGCCCCTTTCCTTTGAAAATTTTGGTAGCAGTACGGTTTAATCTGTTACCTTCACAGTATGCTTTAGGATTAGCCATTTTTCGATACCTACCGAAGTTTACGCCCCGGTATCTCTCAGACTTCAATTCTGCTAGTGCTTGACATACGAGTAAGTGACCATTCAAAATTATCCTACGTAGCGTCTTACCGCACAATGGCAGTTGGCATGAATCTACACCACCTTTGATAGTCTTATGAGCTTCAGACATTGCTTATTTTCTTAGTTGATCATAATAGCACATAATAAACAAGAAAAGGTAAG
This sequence comes from Pararge aegeria, assembly GCF_905163445.1. Lineage (NCBI taxonomy): Eukaryota > Metazoa > Arthropoda > Insecta > Lepidoptera > Nymphalidae > Pararge > Pararge aegeria. Next base: position 9,725,806 of record NC_053183.1, read on the forward strand.
TTTTACTGAATAATGAATGAATAAAATGAATGAAATAAATAAAAAAAAATAAACTTGTGATTGTTAATCACGTCAATGAGAAATCTCTACCCACTAATGATTGCAGCAACCCCTAATGTGCTCTAAGAGCTCCCCATAAAAACAATAAGCTCGTTCATCATTATCCAGACGATCATAGAAAGATTCACAATGAATCCTCGTCTCATTTCATTTAACCATGAAAGAGCCATGATGGTTAATCTCCAGAGAGATTTTCCAACTACGCATGAGATATTATGGGGCATAAGTATGTGCGCAAACATGGGTGCACTCATTTTTCTCTCATTTTCATAGTACGATGAAACAGCAGTTCCAGCATGACCGAAACGAGTAAAGGTGCAGGACAGAACCGATAGCTTAACGTACTCTCCAGGGCACGAGGGTGAATCACCGACCATTTCCAAACACTGAGCTTGTGCTAAGAAAAACCCAATAGTTTTCTGACTCGGGGATCGACCTAGGACTTCGTTATCCACATTCGAATATACTCATAACTAGACTAACACGGCAGGCAATTCAGCTTATGGCATCTTATAGGTATAACATAAGTTCTTGGCAGAACTTTCGAGAGGGGCTCTTTTCCTCGTGAACTAGAGCTCAAGCTGAGCTGTCAAAATTCGCCACTATCTATATCCAGTTATATGAGGAGTACCTCTCAAGTAGTTAGAAAGGATCTACGTTATGTACTGTATTTTCTTTTATAAGATAAACGTATTCATAAGGCTGGCAAGTGACAACCTTATATACATTGCAGATAATGCAGTTCATTGACACCTTTCCTGTAGCATGTCACTAGCCATTTCCTATTCAAGCAGATCACCTACATGCTCCATTCGAGACACTAGAAAGCTTTCAACCGTTTGCTAGCCCGTTAACTCGCTCTATGTTTGTTTGTGTCGGATAGTTCGTAGCTAACACCCTCTCTCTTGTGTTTATTGGTTGATTTTAGACGAGACTAGTTTTCACATAGGGTTTGAAAATACATTACAATGTTTGTTGTATTAGATAGATTTAGGTTTTAATTAATTTTGCGTATTCCGTAAAACTAAGCATGTTTCCGGGATAAAAAGTATTATTTTTGTTACACCAGATCGTGGTCAAATAAGTCGAACGCCATTCAAACATATTCAGTTCACGCATGATTCAGTAAAATGAGACAGTATACATCAAAATATTGAAACATTTTTACGAACATTCACTTTTGTAATATTACGTATGTATAGTATTACGAGAGATTAATAGGTTTGTTGTACTATAGTATATCTGCAGGTATGTGGTTAAAGGTATTAAATAAGTGAGTTAAATTAGATTGCGGACGGGCTTCGAGGTAGTATAATAGTTTCCTGGTTTAAATAACTTATTAACATATATACCGCGAACGAAAAAAAATATAATTTATACACTGGTTATAACTGTGTGAGTAACCTTGCGAAAAAATAAATTATGGATGGGTAATAGGAAGTCCCCGATATTGGTCGAGGCCCGAGGGTGTTAAAATGATATATCTTTTGGTATGCGATCCTATCTTGTACATTACCTGATATGTCTTCACCGTAATGCAGGTAAGATTGATTACGTAATTTGTTTAGTATGGAACAAGAATCTTCTCTATTTTTTTCACATTTTACGAACGGTGTGATCGGTAAAACCTTGGAGTAACAGTACATACAACTATACTCGTTATCACTCTACCTACTCTAAGTTACTAATCTTTAAAACACCTACTATTGATCGTAGTAAAACATATTGACTTAATAAACGGTTTTTTTTAGCTGTTTTATAGTGTAAATGCTTACATAAATATTACTAGTATTTCATGGTATGCTTATTTTAGACCTGTTTATGAATCACGCCCACCTTTTCCTGCTAAATAGAAGATTTAAAAAATAATTTGTTATAATAAAACACTTTTATAGGCTAGTCGTGGGCGATTTTTAGTTTGATTAAGTGTTATACAACTCTAATTTCTATTAGGAAATACAAACAAATAGATTTCTGTCACTATAATTTCATGTGCTATTTCGGTAGATGATTGTGAAGGTGAAGGAAGATAAAATAATTAAATAAATAGTATCTAATGAAAAAGAAAAATGTACAAACGAGAACTGTTTAAATCTTTTTGGGGTTTTTATGAAACATTTCATCTCTGCATAACAAACAACATGTTCAGAGTGAAGTGGCTAAATAATTATCAGATATATAAATAATTCAAGCAGAACTAGTCACGGTTTCATGTTCACCTGATACTTTTATTCTCTTCCCTAGTAATTAATCTTTAGTAAGAAGAAGGTTAGCAATGAGCTTAGTTGAGAGATTCGATAAAACAACGGATAAGTTGAGGAGTTCTGAAAGCAAAGTGCGGTCGTAGGGCCTTGCGAATGAAGTTTCATTCAAAAACATGTCTGGATTGAGGTTAAGTGTTGGTGCGCAGGCGTACCTTCCGCGCATGCGCTCTAATTTCCTCCCGCAATGATTTCATCCACTTCCCTCAATATTTTGAATCTAACATTTTATGTTAACTCAGTTTTATCATTTTCATTTGTTTTATTTAGGTAGGTACTTTGTTTAAATTTCTAAAGAACTTCTGACTCCTTTAAGATGCTGAGTACTCCTAAATGTAATACAAACAATATAGCCTATTAAGTTCTGTACAGCGAAATAAAGATATCTTGAGTATGTGTGATTCTTGACCATATTTATGACTAATTAATTTTCCACTGATTAATTTTTCCACAGCAAAAATTATTCAACGCGACCTATAAGACAAATGTTAGTATAGTTAGGTTTTCTTTTTGGGTTAAAATTACAAATATTATATTATTTTTTGCATGTTTAATTTGTAACTAAATAGTGGAAATGTAAAAATGTAAGAAGCAGCCACATAGCATTTTAGGTCAAGTTTTAGTTTGTAACGTTCTGAAATCAAATAAGGTTACGAATCACGTAATAAGTTATTATAAATAGAGTATTATTTACAGAGTAGATTGATATAAAAGAAAGCAGCTACAATGTATAGAAGAATTAAAGAGGAAGAAAACATTTATTCTTGTTTAGCGTTACAAACAGTACATCCTATGTGTAAAAGCATTTTGCCCCTCTGTTACACCAGATTCATTCTTTACGGAAGTCCGTGATATACAGTGAACATTAAGTTTAATTTGCAATAATCCGTGGCCGCTAGACAAATTTGTGTGGTCAAGTTTATCCGGAGCATCCTCAGGAGATCTTGACTTTACAACGAACGATTTGCCAAGTATTTATAAATTGCACACATTTTTACAAATTTGTGTGGAGGTTGCGAGTTATAGAGCTTAGTACCGACCCACTCCGGGCACGGGCCTTCTCCCTCATTAAAGAGATGGTTTTACAGCATAGGTCCAACGCTGGGCTTTAGCGATTGTAAGTGTTTTTTTTTAAATAATAACCCACAATACAGGCTAGGTAATTACCATGTTATAATAATTGCCCAAAACGATAATTTGCTTTCTGTTGCACGGGAGTGGACTCCGTCGGTTTTCCTACTTCGAGCTGATACTGAGAGTATTCAGAAAAACCCAATTACAATAATTTGGTCTGATCCGGGGATAAACCCCAAGTCCTGATCCGTAGTTGAACATAACAACCATTATATCTTTATGTATTGGAAGTACAAATTGTTAATATCAACGTGGTATATTATAACAGTGATGGCCACAGTTTACGTAAACTTGGAATAAACGAATTCTTCCATTTGCAGAGCTAATATTTTTATGGGGCGCCAGTGCAGATTGAAGGAAGACATTTTTCATAATTTATCTCGAGATATGCAGGTTTCCTTACAATGTTGGCCTCCAGGCGAAGGGCGCGTGATAAATCTTAAGTAACAAGTACTTACCTTATTTTTATAGATTTCTTTGGTTTATGTACATTTGAGAAAAGCAGCGACTAAGTAGAAATAGCCCTACGACTTTTTTATGGATGGATGGATGAATGTTTGTTACTCTTTCACGCCAAAACTACTGAACCAATTTCACTGAATTTTGGAATGGAAATATATTATACCCTGGATTAACACATAGGTTGCTTTTTATCCCGGGAAAGTTTGTGATTCCCGCAGAATTTATGAAGAAACCAAAAAACCGCGTACGAAGCTGTGGCCAACAGCTGACATAATATACTAGTTACTGCTCAATACAATACTGTTTAATTGTGACGTTTTTAATTTTTATGTGGATAACTGTTATAAGTTGGTATGTGATTCCCAAAGTTAGAGCATAAGATCTTCTTTGCGACGTATATAGAATTAAGTATTGATTATTTAATATACGCAACTATTTTTATTTACGAGTTCGTCACAATTAGATTCACCTTAAGTATAATGTTAAAAAATGTAAGTTTCACCTGTTCAGAATTGTTACACAAACTGAATTAGCGTATTTATGCTTGTGCTCCTTTTTAATCCCCACTGTGAAAGAATTATCATTGACATTTTTCCTTGCATACAAAGTAACCATTGTTGCCTAATCTGTATCGTTATCTGAATCTCATGAAAATTTAATGAAGCGTTTAAACGTAAGGAGCAGTATGTAAAAAGTGAATTCCAAGAAGTGTTGCCAACTGTTTTGAATTTTACGCCACGTTTCTGCTAGGGAGAAAAGTTGAGTCGGCATACCAAGTGCGCTCACGGGATACCCTATTGTTCTGGGAATCAATGATAATGGAAGTTTTCATTCATTTTATGTTAACTTAATATATATTTCTATGTTCGAGAGTAAAAAATGGGAGGCGTCAGTCTGCCGTACGGTTTTAATTTGTACTACTACTGTACTGTTACTCACGATGGTCATGTAATACTGGAGCGCACTAATCGTGAAGAAGCATCGCAGTTTATCAAACCAGTATTCTTAATTGCTTTCCAAGTGGAATAAAAGAATGCTTGGCGGTTTGCTCGTAGACCCTTACCGGCATTAGAACTCCTCCGATACCTATAACTTAAAGAGATTTCACCAAAAACAACGCATGTAGAGTTTATTTAAACCAGCAAGTAACCTTTATAGGATTTCATCAGTAGGTCTCTATCGGAGTCAGAAGAAGGGCTAGGATTAATAAAATCTATTTCATCAGGATTGTAACATATTGTGTCTGGCTGGTTGGGGCTACATAACACCCTACTGACCAAGGTGTGCCACCAAGCGATAACAATTGAAAAGAGGAACTGCTGAAAGTCTTGTCCGCGTCTAGTTTGAATTGCGTTATCTCATACCACCTGGTGACATTCTAGTCAAGGGCTAGTCAGAAAAATTGAGAGATCCATAACATATTTCATTAGGTCAGTTGCACATAACAGAAACTATTTATGTGAGAGACGATCATAGCTGTAAAAAACTCCCCACAATATTGTTTTGCATGCCCGTTTAGTAGAAAAAGTTTTTTACAAAGATCGCCAAGTATTGCCCACGTTGGCGTTTTAAGTTGCCGTGCCGCAAGACAAAGGGAACAAAAGGCGAGAATTATGGCTTGAAACCTTTCAGCCGAAGAACTCTTGTGAAATCTTCATTAAATCTGCACTACGTCATTAGGTGTCTTAAGTAAGCGCTGTACATTTCGGTGATCACAAGAAATGGCGTTTAGGTAAAGAAAGAAAAGAAGATTAATGATCAGGAACACCTTGAGAGTATATTTTTAGCAGTTTATGAAAGGTTTGAATACTTATAAATATGGATTAAAATAGGTATAACATTTGTTGAATATTTTTCTTTACATGACCTTAATAGAGTTAGAGTTAGAATTCTGCGAAAACTTGTTTTTTGAACTTTGAATTCAAAAAGGTCGTTAAACGCACCAAGATTTAAAACTGTCATTTTCTAGCAGTGTAAAATGATTATTGCCTCAACGCAACGGCCTTTTTTTAACCATACCAAAAATGAATAATGCTATCTTCACTATATAAATTAGGTCGTCGTTTGCTCTAAAAGCTTATACTGTCATTCGCATTCGCAAACATCTTTGAATTCTAATTGTATGGTTAATATTATTACACTGTTAAAAAACTCAGGCTCTGTCGGTGCCAGAGGGGAATGAAGTGATCAAATCAGAATGTGGAGATCCATAGGATACCTTAATTCGACTGTCTAGCTCAGGAGAGTCGGTAAGTTGAAGTAGCAATAAGTATAAAGGACATAGATAGCTCTGTCTGCCAATATAATGTAGCTGAAGTAAAGTCAGGTGAAACAACGTCTATTGAAACAACACTAGGAGGACAGTCGACATCAACCGAGCCCCAGCTGACGAATACAGGATCAATGCGACACAGACGACATGTGTAGGTACTATGGATTTCCACCACGAGACGGACGTCGAGTAGGGTTAACGCGCGCCACGTGATAACTATGTCTGCCATTTATTCGATCTATTTCTATGAGATCATCATCATTATCACGCACTATCGGCCCTCTACAGGGCACAGGTCTTCTCACAGAATGAGAAAGGCCTAGAGCACAGTCCACGCTGGCCAAGTGTGTATTGGTAGAGTTCGCGCCCTTGAGAACAATATTGATAACTCTAAAGCTAGCGGAGTTCTTCACGATGTCTCCTTTACCGTTAAAGCATTATACTTGAGCGTTTAAAAACGCTGTCTGTATGTCTCCGAAAAGTTAGAGCATCGTAATTGATTCCCCCGAACGGGTGGCCGAAGTCTTACCCAATAGGCTGTCACCGATTTTCCTATAAGATAAGATTAATAGAGACATAGTTATCTTGTGGCGGACATCTTAGCCCTAATGCTGTAGCTGTCTATTAGTTGAAACGATGACGGAGTCTACCGTCTTTATCAGTGGTAAATGTGATGGTATGGAATAACTGATTGGGTTTTCATTTCATTCGATAACTGCCGTAAACAGAAAAATAATTATTATATCAATATTCATTTCACTTATGTATTAAAACACGTCCGGCAACGCAGAGCAAAGGTTTACTAAACTAACATCCCCGTATTGTGGCGCGCGGTTTCTCTTATAGTTGACCTACTTATTTATGCGGCCTAGATATACCTACAAATAAAGTAGAGTTTATCTTAACTAGTTTCATAACTTATCTAATAAAAAAGATTTAGTGATAGCTAGATATAATTTAGATATCTACCAGTTTGAATATTTTTTAGTAGTAACGGTATTTAAAAGTATTTAAGTAGATCGATAAAATATGTTCATATATATCAGTAACTTAAGCGGTAATAATCATTTTATAATGGGCCAGTTAGCTGTTTGCTGCACCATCGTCCTCGTTTATTTCGGGTTTTTAAAACTCCAGCAGGAAGCCCTTATTTTACTGAGATAAAATTCCTATTGATACGTTTGAATCCTCCAGGATGCAAACTATTTATATTTAAATTACACCGAGATAAGTTCCAAGATGCACGCACCTCTAACTTTTGTAGTTTTGAGCGTTTTAAGCAATTAAAATATCCCTTGCTTCAACAGTGAAGGAAAACATCGTGAGAAAACCTGCATGCCTGAGAGTTTTCTTTAATATTCTCAAAGGCGTGTGGAGTCCACCAATCCGCACTGGCCATCGGTGGACTATGGCTACTATCACTGTGGGTGGAGACCCGTGCCCTGTAATGGGCCGGTAAAGGGTTGATATGATGATGATGATGATGATGAGGTTACAAAATAGCTTAAGCGGTCAATTATCCGCGGGAAACTTTTAGCAGCAGCTTTTCCTTGATAAATATTATCCTATGACTATCTCCCGGATGTAAGCTACATGTGTGCTAAACATCAAGGTTGGTTCATTTGTTGAGCCGAAAATAGGTAACAAATAAAACAAACTGGCACACAATCCTATTAAACGTTACGTAAACTTGTGCAGCATACTATGAGAATCTTAAACCACACATTTTGAAGTTATTTATTAGTTTGTGTTTTAATCGTTTAGGATAGCTCCTTTGATAGCTCAAAGCTACATTCAAAGTCATCAGAGGTCGTTAATACTGGTTCATATCGAAATTATAATTATTAAACATAATATAATAAGTAAACGTCTTAGTAAACTCTACATGCTACTGGGATTGCCTAGTTGAAGTAACTATTTTGATAGTCGCTTGGAAAGATCTCCCTCCCGCCAATAGAATTATTCTAATATCCTCTATCGTTATTCGATAAAATTGATTTCGTCCGGTGTAAGTGTAAGAAAGGCAAATTGCTTACGGCCGCGGCGACGGTCCCTTACCGGAAGGAGCGACAGGGTGACACGGAGCAAAGTTTTCTCCGACGAAACGATCGCTACCTCCGCTAGGTATGGGTCGCGTCGCGTTAAAAGAGTTCTGAGGATCGATATGCACAATTTTTTTTTTACAGTTACATTCTAATATAAATGTGAGTGATTATTGTGAGTTATTATTGTGTGTTGTTAATAAACTAGCGGACCTGGTTGACAGATGTTGATTGCCAGCATACCTCGCTATAAAATATAGAAAAAAAAATTGGTTGTTGTTTGTACGCGTTAAAATTTCGGTAAAATAAGAAAATCTACGCAAATTGTCTCGCTGATTGTCTGTATACTCTTTGCTTTTGCTAAATAATAAAAAAATACCTCTTTGGAATGAGGGCTCAAAATGAAACCGACAACCGACGTGCCTTAGAGCGATTAATTAAGCATTCGGGTACGATTTCGCGCAGAAACAGATTAGAGATAATTTATCTGCCCAAGCCCTCGCAGGTTATTTCGCTACCACCTTAGACTGCAAGATCACGTACCAACAAATGAGATTGCAGTCAAGGGATAACTTATGGAATGATGTTAAAAAGTTTTGTAATAATAAAATCTTATTGAAACCTTTTTTTGAAATAAATATTATATGTATATTACATATGATTACAGTATGCGCTATTTTAAACCTCGCTTACGGCTCCGTTATTATAAAATTGCCACGTTAACTTAATCTTCCAATACCCGTTAAATTAGTATAACTGACGAAACAGGTATGCTTTTAACTGCACTAAGACTGAATTAAGAGCAGGTATAAAACAAAATATTCTGTACTAGAAATATAAGAGCAGCTAATTAGTAATTATGATTCTCGCACCCGTTTTTCAGAAAGGGCGTTTTCTGTGGAGAAACAAACGATCATTTTCTGTAAGCAGCCATTCCCTGCCGTCGCTCGCAGTTAAACTCATGGTGACCTACTTTTCAGCGGGATCTATATGTACTTTCAAATATAAGCTTTATTAATAGAATTGACTGCAACTTTGTTTTGTATTAATCTATTAGAACGTGTTTTGGAATTTATGGTTAGCTGGTTGTTGTTCTTTTTGTTTAAACTGCTTTGTAACAATCCATCAAATATTTATAATAAGACTAGAATTTATTTCGTGTCAATCATTGGAAGCGCTGTTCACCTCTACCCAAACATTCGTAATTTGAGAAAATGGCTGTAGGTACCTATGTCACGAGTCGAGTTAAATGTGTTTGACGTTATAACATAACTCGGGAAAATGGAATTACGCTAGTTTCTACATTAATCTGTTTTGTGACAAAGTAAGTTTTTCCTCTAATTTGTGGGTATACACATTTTTTAACGCTACTGTATGTTTGCAAGAAAAATGTGACGTGGGTTCAAAAGTTATTTCGCATTGTAAACTAGTGGTTATATTAAAGTAGAATATAATTAGTATCATGATTTATGGTCATCATCATCCTCGTCATTATCGGCCTATTACAGTCCACTGCTGGACTAAAGTCCTCTCACAACGGATGGATTTGCCCATAATCCCCACGAAGGGCAGACGAGTTGGTGATTCTACTAAATGGTAGTTAGTAGCACAGATGACGTGCCTGTTTTCCATTATATTCCCATCGACACCTCGTAAAACACTCGCGGGAAGAAGAAGGTTGGTGACAACTGTATTCTAATCTGCCATCACACCACTTTATGTAGGCTCCTTTTGTTCCTAAATAACAATACAAACCACCAGACGAGATTAGCAAAATCACTCATAAGTCCGTAATGAAATTAGGGCACATATTTTTGGGAAAAAAAGCTTTTTACAGGTCCTAAACGAATTCCTTTCATGTAAAATTAACGTTAAATCTCCGTTTGCGTTATTTGGTCATTTTACATGAAGTTTGTTAACCTGATAGTGTAACTAGGACAAGTGCATACCTAATTCTTTATACTTTTATTCGTTATGTTAACTGTTTGGGTAACGGTTACCTCTACTATAAAAATAATGCTTAATTTGCTATACTCTGCGTAAAGCAGATCTTCGGCAATGGTCGTACGTTTCGCTCCGATACCGGAGTATCCTCAGGAGATGTTATATATTCATATATGTCTAGGAGAGGTTGACTTTACAATGAATAAAAATTAAGCTATATTATTATTTATTAAATATTTTTAAAATAATTGTTTTATAAATATAACCTAAAATAAAAAATAAAATTAAGCTTAATTTTCATAATATATCATGGAATTCTGCTAAGAAACGCCTGCTTCTATCCAATGGTTACCTCTACCTCTCTAATAGCAATGGGCGGAAAGCGGAGCCTGAAAGTTGGAGGGCCGAAGTGTATTGGGGTCTTAGGCTGCGTGAGTAGTGACTCGGTGTCGAAAATCGCAGCGTTGGTAGAGCCCCAAAAAATGTAATAATAATAATAATAAGATGTAATAATAAGTGCGAATAAATACGAGTCGTCGGGAGACACTGCGGGAGATTCAAGCGGTACAGGTACGTCTCTTGTGGAAATTCCCAATAAAGACATATGTCGAGTAGTGGGCTTCCTTCGGTTGAGGTGATGATGATGAACATTGAAATCGCAGGTAAAGGTAACAACATTTTATATTAAGTAGTACCTATTCTGTTATTTTACTTACAGCCAACTTTATATCAACGTCTCCTTTCCGGAAAGTATCGACGTGACAATTTGTAAAGTTTCCTGCTGAGTTACGTTCGTTTATTTCTGCTGCCGAGTATCTACTAAAAGTTTGAATACCTACCATTTTTATAGTTACCTATATAGAAACCTATAAGAACAATATTAATGCAGGTTGCTGGTTGTGGCTCGTAACCTGAACTGAGTGCTATTTCGTTTAATGAGGTGTCACTTTTCGGGGTCGGTCGGGTGTCTTTGATGGAAGAAGTTTTGGGTTGGAACGTAATAGTAAATATACCTGCTGTTATATTAATTTAAATTTTGTTATGTAGGATTGATACTAGTTCATGATTAATATTGTGAGTATCATTTGAAGTATAATGCCATGTAAGTATTTAAAAATTGTATATTCTATTATCTAGAGTTCCCAACCTCATAATGGGAAAATCGAACACTTATAGATTGTAGGACCAATTATTATTTATCCGTTCTTCTGCCCAATTGTATGTCAAGGTATTTTGATTATGATAATAAAATCTGTACCAAAGTTTTTTTATTTTTTTATATCACATTAAAGGTATACTCTGGCATTTTTTACTAAATACGCGTGATCCGTAATGTACCGTACATTTCCAACGAAGTTCCTTATCATCTGATGTTCACCGAATATAAATGGAGACCATGTTAAAAAAAATGAAAACATAAGTAAGGTACGATGTAAAAAAGTATGCAACTTATAGTAAGAAAATAACACATTTTATCAAAGTAAGCATGCTTTTCCATGAGAATTGAATTTGTTCAATATGTTTTTATTTCGTTCCGTTCGCGGGCTCTACGCCCTCTAGTGCTATGTTTATCTAAGCTCTTCAGCCAACACTCCGTTATATTTTGATGTTTGTTTGGGGCGACATCTTCTTAGGTGACACTTAAATTGTTTTCAGTTATAAGTCGTCACCTCGAGAAGGCATTTTTTTTTTCAAATTTATAACTGAAAAAGCTCTGATTGAAATGTTATGTATTAAAATTTAGGTGCCTTCTTTAATTTTATTATCAGTGATAGTGACATGGGCCAACGGCTTAATGTTTCCGAGGCATGTTGGCGGACACTACTTATTTTTATAACTGTGGTAGTGAAAATTCCTGATAAACAGAGATTACAGAGGAACTCAATAATTAACTCAATTAGCTCATGTAATTTAAAATTACTTTATGGTTTACTAGTTTACAATTTGACTCCAGATCATTACCGTTCTTTTGATGAGGTGGTTAGTGGAATTCTTAACGATTCCCAACATCAAATCCGTTACATAGCGACATGTTCGACAAATGGTTTAGCTTCGTGGTTAAGTAATACAGGTACTTGCTACGGTACAGTCTTTTTCAGTCCAAGTTAGCTCTTACACAATATCGGCTAAGACCACACATTATTAGATATTATGGATGTCTGTCAAAACATTTTCAGTACCAGCTCGGAGTTTTTTTACCTATTGGCACTGTCCGATGCCCGTGTATTGAGCCGTCAATCTTGTTCGTTAATAAGAACTGTGAAAGCTTAATAAATCGCATTGGAACCCTGTATTCCTGTCCCCTGTGGCCAGTAGGATACTTATTGGGTGAGGCAGTGCTTTACCCACTTTTATCTACTACAGACGGACGAAGTTGAACTAGGGGGGCCAAAAATCTATACTTATAATAAAACTGTAACTGGAAGATTTCTGTACATTTAATATATTTTGAAAATTGTGACCTGGGGATGCTTTATAATCGATACTGAGTCTAAAACAGATTTTTATTTAATTTTTGTCTGTCTGTCTGTCTGTCTATCTGTCCGTCCGGGCATCACGTGAAATCTACTGAACGGATTTAAATAAAATGATATTCCGGGTCAACATATAGGCTACTTTTTATCCCGATAAACAAAAAGCTTCTCCCGGGAAATGAGATGAAAATTTTTACAAATTTTACTTCACAGCTCCGTTAAATTTCAATCGATTTAAATCATTCTTTTTTTATTTGAAAGTATATACTATCAAGCATGTGTTGTGTAATTTTAATGAAGATCTGATAAATATTGTCGGAGATAAAGGACATAAATCTTCACAGATAACAGCGAGTCGCAAGGCATATGGGAAAACGATCGAATGCATGCGTACCATCTTACTTTTATTATAAATGCGAAATTTTGTGAGTATGTTTGTATGAATCGACGGAGATGTTTAAAGTAATCATTATTACTTTAAAAAAAAGTCCGGGAGGCTAAATGTCTAACTGTTAAGGCACAATAACCGCTTTTTGTTATAATTTGTCAATCAAAACACTGGTACAAACTTAAGATGGTGACGTTCCTATCAGATCTTTATCCAAATAAATAGTTTTATAGTTAAAATTGATTATGTACCTGCAAATTCCTCTTTAAATTATTCAAATTGGACCAATCGTTTAAACGTTACGACGGGTAGGTATATAAATGCTTAAAAATATTTTGATTATACTTGATGCAGACGAAGTTGCGCGGGTCAGCTAGTAATTAAATATAACCAGTTAGCAATGTAAAGAATGAAGAGAGTAAGTGAAGCAGAGAGTAAAAGTATTTTTCAGTATATGCACGCCCGAGCAACACTCTGGATAGGATTGCTGAAACAAAAATAATAAAGCTATAAGCCCTTCGGAACTGCTCGCTTCATAACATCTGAATTCTGAATGTTGGCTATTGAATGTTTAATGATGTTTTGGTCACTGGATACTAGTGCTTACACTTCAAAATTCATTATAACTTTTGTGGTATTGTTATTATTTTAGTACTTTAAATATTTATCGTCATCATCGTAATGTTAAATAATGGTAGTTTATTGCTGTGCTTAGGGCTTTTGTAGAGAGTGCAAAATTTCACAGTCTGCGTCAGCGTGCGTCCAGCTACTCCAGTTTGATATCGCCTATCCTCTAAATCGGTCTACCGATGCTGCATTTACCGGAGCAGGATCGCCATTCCAGCATCTTAGCACCCAGCGTTCAACGGTTCTTCAAGCTATGAGCACTTCCGATTGACACTTTAGGTCAGTAACTGTAGTTTATTTTATGGATCACCAAACCGAACGAGATTGCGTGACCTAAGTGAAATAAAAATTACGAAATACTTTCTTTTGGATGACAATCTGATACGCTTTTACCGTATCTGGTGAAAAATATTGTGTCTTGTAAAAACGGGAAGCCTGTCAAATCAGGGTTAGAATAATAAGCAGGTCTTTATACCGCAAAAAAGTGTTACATCGGGACGAAGAATATTATATTTATTAAATACACTAGCCTGTTTACCTAGCTTTAGCTGTCAAATAAGAGTAACAGATTAAGCTACGTATTTATTTCGTTTAAACTTATCTTAAACATTTCGTACGGTTCTTTACGTTAAAATTAACGAATCTTAAATTTTAGTTTCTTTCTTCGAGCGTTTATATATTGTCCACCTTCTTTATTGACGGTACGTAGGCATCTAGACGATGATGCAGGTTATATACTGTTTTTGAAATTATGTTTATTTTTAAGATTAATAATATTAGCTTATTTATGTTTAAGTTAGTTATTAGCTTATATATGTCGCTGTTATTTGCCCCCTCCACTAATACCGTTTATAGTGTATGGTTTTATCTAGTTGGAAGGTCACGCCTGTTCGATTCGTCGAACCCCGGGATTCAACTACTGGCCAGGTCTGACTCCTTACGCACTCGCCCCAATCCCCAGTGACGCTGTTACACCCTAAGAGTTATATGAAATATAAAATAAGTTGGAAGAATGAAAAATGCAATCGATCCGAAGAAGTAGCAAATTAAAGGTATAGACTGCCTTTACCGCTATTGTTGTTTAGTGTCGGTCATAATGACTCCCAAGGAATTTAGCATTTTAGTGGCATAGATAATACACTAATAACAGCTAGTTACTGGCTGACTGGGCACGTTCTTTTGATCGGGTGGTTAGTGGATTTCTTAACGATTCCCAACATCAAATCCGTTACGAAGCGACATGTTCGACAAATGGTTTAGTTTCGTGGTTAGGTAACACAGGTACTTGCTACGGTACAGTCTTTTTTTCAGTCCAAGTTAGCTCTTAACTTCAATTTCACTTGGGTGGATTCTAGACGGCTCTATACCGGAACGTTAAATCGGAACGGAATGTTTAGCAGCACGTCTTTGTCATTAGGGTTTTAACTCTAATCACGATCGAAGCCTACCAGACAAAACTTTTATATAGTTTTATGATACTTTAAACCTAGCTTGGCTTTATAGTGAATAGGCAGTAATATAGTTCTATCTGCAGAGGTGAGATCATTTATTTTACCAGATATATATATATTTCGGTTGCCGTGCTTATGAACATTTTAGGTAAGTGCAGGACGCTCACGAGTTATTACTCAGGAATATTAACGTCATTTAATAAAATGATCTGCTATTATAGTTCGATTTAAGATTTCAACGTACCAATATATCGATTTCCGAACTCTCAGTTCACAGTAATGGGAAGGTACAGGAATTTTTCTGTTTGGAAGTTTTCGAAGTCAAATATGCATAGGTATATTTCGCAATACATAAATTCAATTTAAGGTTGGAACGATTGAAAAACGGAAATTTAAGTTACCATTGTAGGTAGACAGCTATTATTATAGCATAATGTGTACTAAGATGTATTCTAGGAGTATTTTGAAATGAGGTTAAAACAATGTTAATATTACTGAATTATAAGAGAAAAATAGAATAGACACACATCAAAACGACAAAAAGCACAAGAAATCATATAGGCAATACGAAAAGCTGTGTAGTATTTTATAAACACTATGATGATAATAATTCTATAACTAAGTCTATACACTTATCATCACAGCGAAAACATGATATGTTTTTATTCTTAAAAATATTTCTGACTAAAAATCTTTCCTCTGTAACATTTTTAAATGTTACCTCTAACGCAAATTTGCTGCAAATAAATTATTTTTTAGTTGCATTCTGCAATAGATTCCTGTCGTGTCACGCTTTTAATGTGAACTTTTAGAATATTCTTATTGAACAACATCCATATATAGGCCCATTAGTCTATCCATGAATGAAATATTTACAGAACCCGCATTGGTGGTGTCACACAGTAATTCGAAAATTTAGAAAAGATCGTGGGCATATATTATACAAATATTAGCATGAACAGTGTAATTTATTACTTTGCCCTATAAGTAACCATTTGTGTGCGTATTTATGATTTTTTAACAGGTGTTGGGTGAAACGATATAATATATTTGGATAAACTCGCAAAACTATTCATTAATTAATTCGCCATTCGTTCAAATTCTGGCGATTTTGATTATGATATAAAAAAACCGTTTAGTAAAAATAAAATAATGTCATCCGAAAATTAGGATAGTAAATGATTCTCTCCTTAAGTGATACATTTCTCACTAATACGATTCATTATTAAATCATACTGTTCTGCGAGAGCATAATTAATGGACCTACCCGCTAACTTGCAATAGAGTAGCGCTCGATTAAACACTGAACCATCTCGTTAGTAAATGAGGTTCTGGCGAACTGGGATGGTGTGACTGCAGTTATCCTATTAAATTTTTATACTCTACGATTTATAACTGACAAACTTTGCTCGTATAAGTTTGATCTCTTCTTTTTTTTCAAGTATTTCTTTATTCAAATAGGCCCATAGATGGCGCTTTGGGTGTGTACATTACATAAAAAAATAAACATACCTAGTAGTAAAAAATGGTTATTATTAGATACATTAGTAAACTTAAAACTAAGTTAAGCTACAAGGGTTCCAAACCCGCATCACTATCTCACATTGTCTCTCAAAACTATTTAAAAAACAACAACAAAATTACTAATTAAAAAAAACAACCGGGTCAGTGCAATTATTGGATTCGACCTATCTGAATATCCTTCTATCATTTACGTAATTCTGGCTATAACAGAATTTTTATATCAATTACCTTCGCCCTTGAACATCTGCTGCACCAGAGGAACCACCAAAGCGTTGTTGGTTTTTAAGGAATTTGTTTATCCGCCTCTTGAATAAACTCAACAAACTTTTGAGAGAACAGATTAGATGCAAGTTTGTTCCACAATTTGTGGTGCATGCTAGAAGTGATCACATTGTACGAGTAGTAGAAGAATACCAGGCATACAGATGATCTATATCTTCTATATCTATATACCTATATAATAAAATCGTAGACTAGCCATGCATTTGCATTGAAGATTTTTGCAATAAGATAACTGAGAAACTTTAGAAATAAGAAATTGAACGTAAAAATGCAATTTTTTGAACTTTTGTCTGTTTGTCTGTAATTCTGTTGGTTTGTGCACGCAAAAACTACTAAATATTTGTAAGTGCACTTTGGCAAATATATAGCTAATACTCCGGAATAAAATAATATATACTTAAATCCGATTTTAGTCCAAACATTCCTTAACCGATTTTAGTAATTTATTTTCACTAGGATGGTTTTATAATTAGTTTCATTATGCTCACATTTTGTGAAGATCTTGTTCATATTGTGGGAAAGCAAACCCCTCACTTAAGACGTAATAAGTGCATGCAAACATGCCAGGTGAATAACTTGAATAACTTATATAAAAAAGTTGCTCATCCATCCTTTTACTGACTTAAATCAACTTTAATTGCCTAGCGCGTATGACTAACACTTCATTATTCTACTGCCATGGTGATTTAGGCTTCGATTAGTATATCACATACTTTACTCGATTATAAAGTTGCATCGTTAGTTTTACTATCCACACAAAATCTTAGCACTTTGTTTGTGTGTCTAGAACTGGCAATCCGAATAAAAGCTGCACCTGTTAAGCTACGCCGCAATCCGTAGTTAACGTGCGGAACCGCAGGGTGCAGCTAGTCTACAATGACTGTCTTATTAATAGATTTAATTTTCGTAAAAAAATGCAGCTTTATTTTCCTATAATTGTTAATAATTTGACTGACCCTCGAGGGTAATCCGATTTAAGATAAGAAGATCAGATTAGTAGTCTAAATAAAGAACTAGGTATTTTTATACTGTTTATTTAGAATCAGTGTATGTGAGATAGAAGATGAGGAATTCCGGATTGCCGTCGCAATCTCTTTATACATGAGGAAAATATTAGTGATTTTTCTTTTTCTTATTTGCTAGTATCAGCAACAGTTTTACATCTCAATAGGTAGAGAGAAACTAAAACATGTTTGTAGTTCAGGGTTCCGATTTGGCTGGTTGTGTTACGCCAAATTCGGTAAACGCAGTAAGTAATTTTTATAATACTTTCTGTATCCTGCGACAGTAAATTATGCACCTCTAAAGCCTGTGAAGTAATATTTTAGTTATTTAAACGTTGTATATATCAATGTATATACTTAAATGTATTACCTTGGTTCAAAATAAGTTACATACATACACATATAAACTGTTTTACTTATTATACCTTCCTAAGAGTTGCGATGACATTTAAAAGTGCATGCGCTACGCTGCTGCGTAGCGTATGCTACGATTAATTCTTGTGTAATACGATTAACACTTGTTATAATATCTCGAACATGCATCCAGATTTTAAGAAACGTTTATCAGCTTGACCAGTGCCGTATCTAGGAGAACCGAAAAACGTTAAGATGCCGAGTTGATATAGCAACAAAGTACTTCCTTAGAATTTTATTCTTAAAAAAATATTTTCAACCCGATTTTTTTATTTAGCCTAAGTAAGGTGAACCGATGAAGTGCTATTGCCAGTAATGCTGGATAGGCTGGTACTATGATCAATGAATAAGTATACAAGAGTATACCATGTGTAAAAGCAAAGTAGAGAGATGATGTTACTTTAACAAAAGTAAAACGTTTGGCCATAAACAACATGACTATTTATAATAACATGACTTTTATTATAGATAATATAATCTCTTTTATTATCTATAATAAAAGAGATTTATAAATTAAAAATTTATAATAAAAGAGATTTTTTTATTATCTATAATAAAAGAGATTTGAGGAAGTCTTAAAAAGCTTATTTTATTTGACTAATGAATGGTTATTTTATTAAAGATTTCTAATTTTTATGTCATATCAAGTTCGCAATTTAAATTATCTAGTAGAATTCCTTAAATTCTCTCAGAGTTCGTCAATGGCAATAATGTTTTATTAATTTCTTTAGCTTTATTCTTAATCCTACATGCCATAGCACTTAAAATGATATGCTAAGCGATAAGGCAATCCACCAGTTGAAATAGTTATAGGTATTTTTTAGGGATTCTTGTAGGGATTTCATATTTTCGCTTGGGTCCAACGGTTATCTTCAACTGTCTGTGTGTGTGTGTGTAATGTTGCCTGACAATTAATTGTCTGTAAAGTTACCGACACTGCACTATGCAGTGTTGATCACTATTCCAACCTCAGTGCCATCTGTCCATTGAGCTATATTTGCCCTGCTATGCCGGTTTCACGCTTTTAAACTGATGTCCTTATTCCAAATTTGATCACGATAAGACACTTCTTGCATAACTCTTTCCATCGCGCTTTAAGAAGGTTCCCGTAGTTGTCCTGAAAAGAAGCGAAAGTTAAGCGATTGGCCAAGGACAAGAATATAGATAGTGAGCCTTCTTATCACTTGGGCAATTATGTTGCAGAGTGATAAAAAAAAAAGGCTTCAGATAGACTAATAATATTATTTGTGCAACTTCCAATGGCTTCCATTCGCCTGACACAATTGTAATCAATGAAGGCATTTATAACAGTTCGTTTGCTAGTAACTTGTGAGTTTTCTCTCACATAGACCTACCGAAGTGCCCGATGAAGAAGTAAAAGATTTTATACTTTATCTATTGATACTTTGTAGCACTTTGGTTTGCACTTTGTCTACTATAAAGTTACACCAATGCACTTACTTTTTTAATTACTTTTTACACATCAATTTATATATTTTATGTAATGATCTTTAAAGTTAAATGAGTTGCAATGTTTACTACCATAAATAACTATGTTACATTTTTATCTGCAGGTTCTTTACTGTAATGGATAAAGTTATGAGCAACATTTGTCCGGCATTTTCTCTTTGAAAGAACGAGTGTTATACTCGTACAAAAAACGACTACGCTTTTCTTTCTTTATAATTTACTCTATTTTGAAAGTTTTTATTACTCGATTTTGAAAGTGCTTGTTTCAAAGTTTAGTTACAATATGATCGGGCAAGCGAAAAGCAATTTCTGTCATAACTGACTTTGATAAAAAGATAAGGTTTACTCGTTGAGAAGATTCTCTGTGGTGCATAAGCTCTACAGAAAGAAAGCTACCGGCAAATTTAAATATATGTTCATAAGATCAGTTCAAATGTTTATACGGTAGAAGACTACAAAAAGACAAAGAGACACACGTTTATAGTGTTTTTAATAAATTAAATAATAAATTCTTATATGTAGGTATAAGCGTTTTTTTGGATATCATGGTTGTAAAGTAAGGGATGAAAGGTTCTACTGATTTTTTTTATTACTAAGTCTACAAACCTGAAATAAAGAACATTTATTATTTTGTATTTTGTAGACTTGGTAATAAAAAAAACAGTCCAAACTTTCATCCCTTATATCACATATTCATCCCATATGCTGCAATCCTAGTTTGACTACCTTAAGTCATCGCTCTCTTTTTCTTCTTCTACTGGGCCGGTTTCTGGATTTCACACTTCTGTTCTGTTGTACGTACTCATCCCTGTCTCATTAGCCAATTTATTTATGACTAGCTGTTGCCCGCGAATTCGTCTGCGTTTGATTTTGTTTTTTGATGTGGCATTAAATTTAGTTATAGATCTAAAAAAATTAAAGTATTCAGTATCTAGCGATACTGAATACTTTAATTTTTTTAGCCTTAAATGAGGGGTTTGCTGTTGTCCGCTGAAGAGTTTTGTCGTCTATCTCCAACCACAGTTTGAACAAAATTAAACACATATTATAACCTCTATAGTACAAAAACAATTATTTAAATCGGTAATAATTTGTCGGAGTTATGGTGTAAAATCGTCAAACACTGATCCCCTCTCCCAAAGGAACCAAGCTTAATGTCGGGATAAAAAGTATCCTATATTACTTCTAACACTTCGAAGAATATGTGTACAAAGTTTTTGCTTGAAAGCGTAACAAACAAACTTACATTCACATTTATAATATTAGTAGGGATAGGGATTATTAACATGAAACCCCTATTTGCCCGCTTACATAAAATATTTTCTGTACTGATGTATATACATTAAAATAATTTTTTTCTAAATTTCTGGTGTCTAGTCTTGATAGTCTAAAAAAAAAGCTTAAACTTTCATCCCCTATTTTACCACCCTTCAAGATTACTTTTTGAGACAAAAGATAGCCTATGGCCATCTCCAGCATATAGTCTCTGCTTGCCAAGTTTCATTATCATCCGTTCAGCCAAACAGACAAACAGAAGTTACATTCGCACTTCTTTTTTGAAGTCGCTTAAAAACAGCAACGTACGATCGATGATAATTATCGGATAAATAAAAATAAAAATTAAGGACGAATTTGTTAAATCATCTTAGAATCACCGAGATGGTTTTGGAACGGAAAAGCGCTTTTTGTAAGAAAACTTTGCCGCTCCACGATCCTCTTAAGCGAAGTTTAAACCGGGCGTTAGCATGTAATGTGAGAGTCCGAAAGTTGTTCGTCATAATTAAAGGCCCCCAGCTCGGAAAATTAATATTCTCTTTCTGCGGTCGCTGCGAGTTGTGGAATGAACTTATGTGGTACGCCAGTCACGAGGTTAAAATTTATAATATTATTGTGGCGTTAAATGATGCCTCTAATAGCACTATTATTTTACTTCACATTCATTAAAGTTACTTTTTTATGTTGCTTGATTTAATATTGTCTAAACTCTAGTTAAATCTATCATGTACCTAATGTATTGTTTTTTCATTAATTACTCAATAGCACATTCTAAGCTGCCCCAGGAGCCCCTGAATATTTTTTCATGAAATGTTGCGAGCAGTATGAGTATGAAAACTAACAATCCAGTTCCAGTTCCAGTCTTAAGGATGAAATGAATGAATGAATGAAATGAAATTTATTTATTTGCCCACAAAATCGCTTAAAATTATAATACAAAAATATATCTTACAAAAAGCATGTGGACAAATAGGGTTCCACCTCAGCACGAAGCCGCAGCGAGCTGCAGCGCTGGTTTTCAGGGGGACCCTGTGTGCTCACAGACGTGTTTGCGACTGCATCATCCATGCCACAGTCTATACATAATAAAAATAAAATTAAAAATAAAATATGGTGGGGAATATAAAATTTACAGATCTAAACCAAGAAGCCTACCACAGGCAGTGTCCATGGTAACGCTAGATACTTCGTCTGTACATACGCCAGAAACAAATTACAGATTACAGCCCTGCTACTATAGTATGTTTTCACACACAAACGCATACGGTTACGCAACTGATTCAAAGAAAAGCCTCATTAATGTCGATTTAAGAACTATAAATTTTAAGAACTATAATATGGTTGCCGGAGTTATTACAGGAACATAAGGCCAACCACCTATACGACTCAGGTTGCCCTGTAGGGCATTTTTCTTGCATGCCCTGCGTAGTGTTGCTCTTAACATAAGGTGGGCCATTAGCCTGGTCCGTCAATTATTCGTATAAAAAAAATTGTTTCCGCAATACTGAAAATTTTAACATGTGAATTTAACAGACAACAGGCCGTGGGTAGACGTCAGCATTCAGTACTCATAGTATAAGATTTGCATGCTCGCAATCGTAGAGTGGTTTTCGAGTATCAAAAGTTGTAATGTCAAAGTAAAATGGACCTAATGACGCTTGCTTAGAGGCTAATATTCTTTGATTCTGTTTTTATTTCGCTAACGAAAAGAGGCATTACTTCTATTTTATTTTGATGCAAATATCGATAGTCGGAACTAACCTTTGATTAGGAGCACACCAGTCAGCTAACTTAGAGTACAGACCGTGTAAGGTGGGCGCGAATCGCGGTAAAAAAAACCCGCGCCTTACCTAGAAATTTCCATCATTCGGGGTGGCCATTAATGTACTCGGCAAATTCACAAGTCGCAAGAGTACTTTGACAAGACCTTTTCACTTTGCTGGCCATAATGCCATACAAACCATTTGTAGCAAAAGAACACAATGCGTTAATAAATGGTGTAAATCTTACAGTTTTGTTAATTTGTGTTATACATAAATCTCTAATATGAACTAAATTAGCAGTTCTTAAAATAGTGCTATAATTTTCCACAAAGGGCACTGTGAAAGGAATAAATACTTTAAGATCTGTCAATTTAGATTAGTTTATTTTAGACATTTGGGTACCACAAATTTGGCATCTTTAAATTTTTTTTTTATTACTATGTATTTTGCAATATAACTGTGTACTTATAGTAATGATAATCACAGTAAAATGGATTCACAAGATGATGAATGGTGAATTTCAAAACGTACGATACGCATTGTAAATAACTGGCGTGCTCTACCGTTTTGTTGAAAGGTGGAACCCGATTCAACAACTTATCGCTTAATTTATGAGTGGGTAAGTACAACCGATTTATGTCCAAGTTTCGATATTCAAGGTAACGTTTAGGTAGATAGTGGGGAATCAGATTACTAAGGAGGTAAAAAGAAACACTAAGTGATGAAGATTTAATAAATTTGCCCGCCCCCAGCATTTCCCGGATATTATTGTGCAGTAGATATCGTTGGAAAGTACTGAGAAGGATTTGAAATGCAGCAAGCTTGGCCGGTTAGCAAAAACGAAGCAATTATGTAACGACGTCAACGAATTAGTGTTTGTGCTGGCTGCTCGCCAAGTACACGGTATGGCGCAGGTTGGGGGGGTTGTGGGGGGTGCATAGTTCGGTCATGAACTGTATCGAGATATCGATAATAAACTCGATACCTACGCGTGCTGCGTCAAAACTCGTGAGTTTATGTTTTTGTACGCAGTTATAATTTATACGTTACGTAAATAATGCATAATGATCTTCATTACTAAAATTATAAATGCGATGTTCTGTCGGTTGTTTGGGTCTTACTTATACCCGCAGCAACGGACTAAGGGACTAACAAATTGATGTTAAAGATTTTTAACATATACAGCTTAAGTGAAATAGGCATATCTTTTTTTGAAAAAAATTACCTCATATTAGTAGCTAAGTATGTTTTTACAAACAGCGAATTCTTTCCAATTTTTAAGATAAAGTATAATACGCCTTAAAAAAAGGGAGTTATGAAATTACTAATTGAATCTAATTAGTAATTTCTTACCTACCTTAAAATTATTAGCAAATTTCTTAATCAGAAAATTTCCCATGGGTCATCTGGAAGTCTTCGCGTACGCAGTCGTTGGCAATCGCTAGTAAATTAAGTATACAAAGAATACGGTCTTATAAATTTATTTGTAAAGAGAACATGAAATCACAAAAATGCTAAAATATTAAAATCTAGTTAATCTTAAACAACTTCAAATTATTTAAATATGTTGATTAGTATTATCATAATAACTCGAGTACCAATCGTTAATTTGTGTACCTCGTATAGTCTAAAAGGTTAATTTCCATTTTATTCCGGAAATTATATATAGGTATCAACTATCGACACACTACAGGGCACGGGTCTCCTGCCACAATGAGAAGGGGTTAAGGCCGTAGTCCACCACGCTGGCCCAGTGCGGATTGGCGAAAAGTTTCGAAAAGCTGTCGGTAATTTCAAAATACTACCTTTCATTGAGCATGATGTGGAAAGGCTTGGTTGGTTTTAACTTTCAGAGGCATATAAAGACTGCAATGTAAGAATATCCCAGTTAGGTCAAAGCGTTCAAATATACTAATAGCAACCGTACTCTTAACTTTACAAGTTATAGATATTTTTGTTTTGTTGTTTGCTGTCATGTTTTCAATTAATTTACCTTCCCAACTTTTTACAATATCAATTATCCTGTCTTTTAAAATCTCACTCCTCGGCACAGGTCTCCTATCTCATAGGCTTTTAAAGCATGATGATCCAATGCAAATCCAATGCGGGTTGGCGGGCTTCAACGAATATTATAACATTTAAGGGTCTATATACACCGTGTCGTAACTCTTCGCGACGATACGAGCCTATGCTTGTGTAATCTGACTAAGTGTTTTTATTATTATTTTTTCTTTTGTCATCAATTAATTGGGCGTATGTAACTATTGTGTAACATTGCATGTCAAATTACTGGCAATACACAGTACCTACCCTAAACCAATATGTAAAATCTTATTGACGTGTATTTTGCAATAAATGATTATTATTATTATTATTAAATTGGCACCGCAACGTCTATCGTAACGCCGCTTTAGGCTACGTTTCTACATGTGTCAGGATGCGTAGCGAGGGATCGACTTCATCAGAATCAAGCTAATAACTTCGCTTACGTCTAGCCCTAGCAGCTTTTATTCAAACAAAACAAGCGAATGGTGTGTTCTGAAAACTGAGGCAAGCTAAAAAATAGCTGTTAGTAGCTCGCACATCTCTGATGGAAACATCTCCGCTCGCACATCTCATACCGCTCAGCTACCTAGCACATGACGGGTGGAAGCACAGCCTTAAGCAGTGACGCTGCTTAAATCCACGCGTTAATACCTAATGCCTAAATACTTTACAATTTCATCATAAAAATGGTTATTGAATTTAGATTTTTTTTTCAATTATATTTTTTAGCTAACTTACGATTCGATATTCTCGTAGTTTTATCAGTAGGAGTCATTATCGTAGCATTGTTTGAGTTGGAACTGAAAACATTGATACCTATTGTGTAGTTGCTGAATAATACTGGTCGAGCATTGTTTTTATCGCAGATAGCTCTTCGCGCTTGAATAATTCCATCTGATTCAAGTACGGTGCAGAGTTTTGTAGTGGGTTGCAAGAGTCGAGAACAGAAGATTTCTCAATTAAAAATGTATTTGAATACAATGAACGTTAAAAATTAGAGGACACGCGTTTTTGACACTTATTATTAGAGATTACAAAACATAAATAATTACCTACTTCTATAATTTACCTTTTACTTGGATTTTAAATGTTTTTGGATATTAAATTAACATGAAATTTATTCTTATCAAATTAACTTCAAATACAGAATCTATGTTTTCTACTTTTGTGTTATTGTTACAACGTTATAAGCAGGTATGCCTATACATCGTATGATATCTCGTAAACCTTGGTTAAAGAGATCTATAACCTATGCTTTTAATTCATCTATAAATACAGTAGATTATACTAACATCTTTAAATTAAAAACCTCTATAAAAGAGGTATATAAATACAAAAACAGTTGTATGAGGGAAACGTGGAGACAAAAGTCCCATCGTAGCGCCGTCGTGTCACACAAACTCGTCATCTTTATATATTAAATGGTGTTGTATGTGTGTTCGTATTTATTCTTTCCATAAATGACTTGACGGTTTTCGTGAATAGTTCTCTTCTTGCTTTACTTGGAAATGCTCGGTAGCGCTGTTGTCGAGCTACAGATTGCTTTAATATTCGGACCGAATTTTTTAAGGAACTCTTTTTTTTTAATATGTATCTTATACTATAACATGTTTATCGAATTTATTAGCCTCCTAGCTTCTCTTAATAATTTTTAATTCAAGTTGAGTCTGTCATGGCAGAACAAAAAGGCCAATTCTATGGCACACAATAACACTACTAAACGAAATTGATGGGTCTAAAAATATCTAAAAATAGCATCATCCTTCTCTCAATATTTTACTATATTTTATTTCATAATTATACAATAATTTTGGACTTGTCAATTTTGTTTAGTCTTGAGTTTTGTGTCAGAATAAGCACTTAAGTCTGCCTACCGAAACCTCTAATATCCTCGGGTAAAGGAATTTTATCTCAGCTGATTTCTTCTTCTGTATGTGTGTCAATTAACTCCTCCTAAACGGTAGGACCGATTTGGATGAAATATTGTATCTTTATTCCAATGGATTCCTGGATGGTTTTGAAATACAATTTAACCCGGCTGGTGGTGGCGTTGCTTTACTGGACAGGACAACATCTGCGGGAGCACTAGTATTATAACGTTAGTTTGTTTTAGATCTATAAAATAAAGCAAACTCTGCAGCTTTCCTATTGCACCTAAGTACACGATGATGAAACCGCAGTGCTTCGTATTGTCATATTATCTTTCAGATTATGTATTAAAGGATTACCTTTTTTCGCTACAACTTTACGTTCTAACCAATATGACTATGGTAGTAATAAATAGTCTAACACGTGTAGCGTTTTGCTCCCGCCTAGTAGGTACAAATCGCTCGCAGCGTGATATGTCGAAGCGAGTAGCTACTGACATATTATATCATATTCAACTACTCAGTTTTATTGCTACAAATATAGAAGTTTAGATTTATATAATGTAGTGAACTATGACAATATTAAAAGTCTAAAACGTGTGCCATTTGCTCTTGCTTAGTATATCTCGCTTAGCGTTCCATTTTTATAGTGAAACGACATCATCGTGATTATCTTTATCAAACCATTACCGGTCTACAACAAGGCACGGGTCTCGTCTCAGAATAAGAAGGATTTATTCCGGAGACAAAATGTTAGCATGTTTCTTAAAACTGAAATATTTTGTAAATAATAATATAAGTGCATTATTAAGTGCATCGCTGGCATTATTCGCGCTATAATTTCCATTGAAACCTTTTTATTAATTAATCTGTGATGAAGCAAAAAATAGTAAACATGCGGTAAAGCATGAAGTAAACAGTTAAATTAGATAAACATTTTTTATTAGATACACGTTTATTGCATACAATCGCTTGCGGCATGAAAATAGTTTTGTTAATTTCCTTCAATTAAACCTAATTAATATTCAATTAAACCTAATTAATAGCCCATTGATGTGGGAACTGAGTTTCAACTCGCGCACCTCTAACTTTTTGTTATGCTTGTTTATAATTGTAGCTCATTAAAGCAACACTGGCTGTAACGGTGAAGGGAAACATCATGACGAAACCGGCATGCCTAAGAGTTCTCTATAACGTTCTCAAAATCGTGTGAAGTCTACCAATCCGCACTTGGCCAGCGTGGTGGACTACGGCCTTCTTATTAAGTCGCTTCATCGAGAACGGCCAGTTTGTGCAGTTGTTAGTGAATCTGCTTTTTGAATCTAAGGCTGTAGGTTCGATTCTCATTATTGAAAAAAATGGTTGTGTGATTATAAGTTTTTAAGTTTAAAACATATTGATAAGTTATGCTAGTACCCCTAACACAATCTATGCTTACTTTGGAGATTGATGGCGATATGTGTATTGTCGCAGTATATCTATTTGTTTTCTTCTGAGAAGAACTCTTGCCCTGAAGTGGGCCGGTAATGGGTTGACAATGAAGATGACGTGCAAAGGCAGTTTATAGAAGTTGGATTCGAGTTTACACCTAGCACGTAGCTTCAATTGGGCTCAGGTAATGGTACCCAATTATTAGTTGACACAAATAATCAGTTGTTATTCATAACGGTATCTAACCGCTGCCTAAGGTGCTCTAAAAGGCATGGAGGAAAAGTACCAAGGGTCGAACTTTCTTTTATTTACCGATTTGCACTATGGAGTTAGGCTATACCTGGTGGGATTGCCTAGTCCAATATCACATGTAATAGAATATTGTTTGGAAACGGTGTTTCAAACAATATTCTATTACAATATCTCATACAACAGGAGGCATTGTGAAGCTATATGAACACATGTAGCCCTCGGCTATTGCATAACGGCACTTTCAATACATTGTCTATCTGTGTACAACACGAAAATATGTTAAGCAAGTAATATTTTTTTAAACACGAAACAGTTATGCCAACTTACTTTAGTTTGACAGACGGACTGATGTGATTTTTGTATAGATGTAGTTTATGGTTCAGAAAAATAATAAATAAATATACTACGACAATACACACATCGCCATCTAGTCCCAAAGTAAGCTTAGCTTGTGTTATGGGTACTAAGATAACTGATGAATAATTTTTATGAATAATATACATAAATACTTATAATATATAGATAAACACTCAGACACTGAAAACATTTATGTTCATCACACAAATATTGTCCAGTTGTGGGAATCGAACCCACGGCCTTGGACTCAGAAAGCAGGGTCGCTGCCCACTGCGCCAATCCGCCGTCAAATAATAATGCCCGTATCACGCTCGTATGATGAAATTCTGTTATTTCTCTCTTCGTTCTACAATTTTTAAGCTTAAGGTCTTATTTTTTTATTTCTTTGATTTATTTTTATCCTCCGTATACTTACAGCTAGCCAAAACGTATATTAAGTTAGTTTCAGATGTACGTAACAAAATTATTATTTGTCTTATTAGTTAAATTGATCGCATAACTAAACTTATACTAAATATGTCTATTTCTTGGTGCTGAGCAATCAGATTGTCAAGCAACGAGAGTCCGCCAAATGTTGAAGCATTAAGAGCATAATGCGATTGGGATTAGAAAATAAAGTTTATCTATCTATCTATAAAAAAAAAACTTGCTATGATTACATGATTCTAATTTAATCATATAAAACTGCTTAATGACAAGGTTGCTTGGAAGCATCCGGCTCCGCTTTCAGCTCTCACAAGATAGAAAAATGAATGTTAAAATGCAAAATGTAAATTGTTGATGTTGGAAAAGAGCAACTGCTGAGTTTCTTGCCGGCTTCTTCTCGGTAGAATCTGCCTTCCGAACCGGTGGTAGAATCACTACAAACAGACAGACTTGACGTTTCAAAAGTGCTTATATTAGGCCTACTTGAAATAAATGAATTTTGAATTTGAATTTGAATTTGAATTTAATAATGAACTATTAAATTGAACGAGTATAAATAAAAACCTGTAGATGCAGATAATGCGAACTGCGTGCAGTAAAATGAACTTTCAAGCCTTTTTAAAGCCTGGTTTATTGCCATTGTAAGTACCTACACGTTTCAAACGACTATATTGAAAAATCCTACACATCGTTACCATAAAGGTAATTAATTCTTCTCGAAATTTATACTTGTTACTAGTATGATTTGTATTAATTACTTTTCAAGGAAATATCTGAAGACCAAAGATGAGACAAATTTAGACAGGGTAGTTAAATAATTTAGTTAGAAACACTTATTTCTCTATATTGAACGTTGTAATTATTTATTATTTATTTGTCAGTAAAACATAAAAGCAGCTCAATGGTAATGCGAAAATGGAAACTCACAGAAAGAGTCAAACTGCGAGTTCCCGATCTTGCAAGACATGTGTTAGTAATTATTTTATTTGTTCAAATTAGAATGATAATTCCCGGACCCGAAAAACTATAAAAGCTTATTTGTGATTACTACTGTTTTCTAAACACTGCTATGCCAGTAAAAAAATGGCTTTTTCTGTTATACATTTTTTTGATTTTTCACTCTTGCAAACTTCGGAGAAAAAGAGGATAGAGGGCGATTTTTTTTTATGGATTGTCAAAAACTATGCGATTAAAAAATCATGAATAACAAAATGAAGCTCTACGTTTAAAAACTCACTTTGACTGTGGACTCCACTTTATTCTTTTTACCCCTTTAGTTGTTATTTTTCTTTAGACTATTGACTATTCAAAGTACCTATTCTCGAATTCTTTAAGGGAAAAATCATGAGTAGTTACTAAAATATTATGTAGACGGACAAATACTATAAAAGGATTTATTTTTACCTTTTGTTAAGAAACTTAAAAACCGTTTGTTGTTGAAACTGAAAAATGTTATTTTCATATTATGTTTATCCTTTTTACCTGTGCGGAGTGCACACCGCTTACCAGTGATGAAGACTAATACAATAGCGCGCCATTTTCAATCCCTCAATAGACTGAAATCAGGCCAGGGCTAGCACTGTACGGGGCCTACCCGCTTGTAGAGCCTATTGAGTACTGTAAAATCTCTTTTTCATACAAACTAGCAGTGATGATATTACCCCTGTCGGGATAGGCCTCTCAAACCACACACGTAAAATTTCTAATATTTGTATCATCATCATATAAACCATTACCGGCCCATTACAGGGCGCAGGTCTCCTCCAAAAATGAGAAGGGGCGCACTCCAGCACTATGGTCCAGTGTGGCCTTCCAATCCAGACGCCTTCTAGAATAAATATATTTGCATAGCAAAAATTAAATAAAACTGAAAAAATTAAAAACATTTTTCTAACGAGCAGGGAAGTCAAAATTTGAGGTTTCTACGTCAGTACATAGAATCAATTGATGTCTACGTCAAGGATCACATGAAATAAACTCATTTTGAAAATCCCATAATATGTGTTTTTTTAAAACTAGGTTTTTGTATACGTATTTTTATATACGGTATTGTGGCCTGTGGGCTCATCTGGAACACCGTATAGCTATATTTTAAAGTTTAAATGTAAATGTATATTTATGTATGTATATGTATGTATATTTTAAATGTAAGAAAAAAAAAATGAATGAACTTTTTACAAGTTATACGTAACTGCACGAATGGAGAAACTTAAAATTTTGATTTTTATCTAAGACCACTGCAGGTGCAGATCATTCAGCCAGGCTGTTTTCATCCTGTCCCTTCGTTTTGTATCTTGCCCTGGATAACAATCGCAGAAGGGGTTAATACATACAAACATACATTGTTAAATACATTTTTCATTTATATTTCTTAGCTTTACCGCAGTCGAGTAAAAAACGAGTTGCAAAAGAACAAATAACTAACTTCCTACTTTACCTAATTAACAAAGTCGTTTTAAAGGCGGACTTACACGACCTCATGTTTTCCACCATCCCACTTCCACTTAAACTAATACGAATGACTCAACGCAATTATAACTATTCGAAAACACATTAAAAAGTAAGTATACTTACTTGACTCTTAAGAAAGCATCCATTTTAAAAGTTGTAAGTGATAAGACTACGGAGGTAATATTATTATGGAGATTATTATATCGTAAGACTCTGTATCTGCATTAGTGAATTAGGAGGCTTCACTTTTCTGCGTGCTTCCGTTTCTATAACACAAACGTCTGAATGGAGAAGCTAGTCTTCTCCGTTCAGACATTTGTGTGATATTTTGATGAAGCGTATGTTTAAGTAGTAACTAGTACTTTTTATATTTTTTTATTGGTCAACTTGAGAGAGTAAAACAATTTACGACAACTAGGTCACTCACCTCATCTCAAACCACACAGAGTTTGTGACCAGGTATAGATTAATGATTAATGATTTCATTTTGTGTTTATTATTTAAGTTGCAATCACAACCCTACCAGTAGTCAGTACACAACAGCAAGTTTATGAATACAACTTGTACGTAGATGGCATACCAGATCCCTACCCCACGCAACATTCTCTCTGATAAAGTTATTTTAAAACAAAATTCTTTAAGGTTGCCCTTACATTAGTAGTAAGGCTTTTTAAGACAGAGCTCGTCCACCATGCTTATTTCTGTCGCTAAGCAGCATTTTCGCACGGCTGTGTTCCGGGCTGAAGGGCTGTCAGTTTAATTATAGGCGCATGAGGCTTAACATCTTCGCCTCAGGTTGACGGACATAGGGCAACACTATGCAGGATGTGTTTTTGCATGTTCTGCGAAGTGTTGCTCCGTTTTTGGCGATGGTTATCCTCTTACTAACATGTGGGCTATCTGCTTGCTTGGTCCATCCCAATTATTATTATAAAAAAAAGCTTTTCGTAGCACCGGTCGTGTAGTGTGGTGACGGCGAATCAGATGAAGTTATCTCTTCCTCTCTTATTCCCGCGGGTATCGTACGAGGCGACTAAGGGAGAAGATATAATGGAGAAGGGGAAGCACCGTTCTCTGTGCTACTACTACCATTTACTGCGGTAACCAACTCGTTTGCGCTGCGTCATGATAATGGCCAAACCCTCCAGTTGAAGAGCTTTTTCGTTCCTTTTAGTAAATGGCTGGTAACACCAAAGCCATTGAACGGGCCAGTTAGCGTGTAAATTATCGAATAACTCATTTTTATGGCATGAAAATCCTCGTTGCCTTATTAACTTATCAACACAGAGTGTTAATCATTTTCGACTGAACTAATAATCGGTACTTCCCCCAGGACTGTTAACTATTTGATAAGCACCGCTATCTATTTAGCTGCAACGGCCCTTAGGGAGCAATAACATAATAATGAATTTACCTGCCATAGCAAATGCAACAAATAAAAATGTTGTCAAGCGTGAATTACTAACACCATGTTTGGTTTCCGATAATTTTTCGTAGGTTATTTAAGATTATATTTAAACAAATAAAATATCACTTATTTCAACGGTGAAGGAAAACACCGTGAGGACACGTATATAAAAAATTATGTTCGTGAAGCCTGCACTGGACTAGTGTGGTTAGACTACTGTCTAAAACCCTTTTTTTTTAAATCCACTAAAGATGGTAGCGGGCTAACCTATTAGGGAGTGTGCCAGTTAAATTAAACCCATACCCGTAATCGGTTTCAACACGACATCGTACCGGAACGCTTAATCGCTTACCGTCACGTCTTTTTCGGTAGGGTGGTAACTAGCCACGGCCGAAGCCTCCCAAGATTCCCAAATTGTCGTCCCAAGAGTCGTAAACCCGTGCGCTGTGGTCCGGGTTGGTTTGATGAAGTTTAAATTAAGGTGTAAGTTAGTAGTTCGATTCGTTTTGTATGTTTGTATATGTATACGAACACATTTTATTTTTAGGAGTTTTGACTTGAGTAGACGTTGAGTAGTTTTATTAATTATTAATAATCTAGAAATTTTTTGAAGGGTTATAGGATTTATTTACAAAATAAAATAATACTAATAAATTCATTGTTATCGTCTGTTTCAATGCAAGGTGTTCGGATCATACGGAATTTCCGCCTGCGAGCCGTCCGCAAAGTTTGGGTCTGCAGAGCTTCTAAATCCAGTGGACTATTTAATTTGGACTGGTATCAATAAGATAAACAAAATATGAGTTGTTAAAGTTTTACTCTATCAGTAAAAATGTAAAGAAACTTTAAACTTGCTTTATGGTTATCTTAGATAAATCGTCAAACAGAAACTAAGGTAAGGTATTTTCAGGGTGTGAACAATGATAATGTCTTTTTAACCGACTTAAAAAAGGAGGAGGTTCTCAATTTGACTGTCAGTTTATTGAAATATTTTTGTGTAAATTTGTTGGGTCCGCTAATTATATATACACCGATTTTTATGGTTTCCTCAGTCTCATTTTAATTTGTCCTATTGCAGCGAGCCTGGAAAAATCGAGTGAAATCTTGATATTTGACTGTTATAACATAGATATAATAGCAAACCTTCCCACTAAAAAGCGTAAAAATAAATTTTTGAATTGTTGATTGTGTTGATAAATTGTCGACTTTTGCTTGGCGGCTATTCTAAAAAAAAGGAAGTAACGGACGAGTAGGTAAGTCAAAGTATTCAAAGCCCTTCTTATTTAATTTATGTTATACCTACTCCGTCAATGTTTAATGTCCTCTTAAGCTGTTGTATTATTAATTATAATTAATGAATGTAGAGACATGAACTCTTTAAAATATTAAAATATTGACGGTGTTTTCAAACTATTTTAACAGAATAATGTAGAGTCACGTTTTAAACTGATCTGAATTATAATTAGAGATGTAAATATTATCAAATCAGTTGGATACTGTCATTGAGTATTGTTATAGTTGCAATTATAAAAATGAAGTTTTTAGTACTTGTAGACCGAGCTGGTCCGGGGAAGTATTACAACCATGCTTTGTGCTACCGCTAAGGAGAAATATTGCAATGCTGGGTTCCGGTCTAAAAAGTGTAATTGCCGGTGTAATTATAGGCACACGAGGCTTAACACCTATTTCTCAGTTTTATAGACATATTTATTAAATCTCTAACTATTATGGTTCATGATTTACAGCACGCTGACATACAACCAGATGGAAAGAGGGATGGACGGCGGAGTCTTTGTAATAAGGTTTCGTAGGCGCCCTTAGGGTATTGAACCCTAAATAAAATAGCATTTTTCGTTTTAAATCAATCTTTCCTTCCTCTCTTTCTTGTAATCCCAGCACGCACCTCTAACTTTACTAAGTTATGCGCGTTTAAGCATGTAAAATGTCACTTGCTTCAACAGAGAAGGAAAACGTCGTGAGGAAACCTGCATGCCTGAAAGTTCTCCATATTGTTCTCCACCTTGTTCTGTTCAAAGGTGTGTGGAGCCACTGCTCCACAGACCGTGCAATGCAGATGATATAAAATGAAGAAAATCTCCAGAACGAGTTATAGGCTATATAGGCTTTTATAACTCTTACAATGCCTATCCTTAAGTTTTTTATAACTCGTATTCGATATTTTCTTCATTTTATATCATTTGCATACCCTGTGCATACCTTCTAAGCACGCCACTGGTGTGGAGTCCGCCAATCCGCACTGGGCCAGCGTGGTAGGGCTTAACCCCTTCTCATTGTGAAAGAAGACCCGTACCCTATTGAGGGCTTGTAGTGGGTTGATATGATGGTGATAACTGTTTGCTTTCTTACCCATTTCTTACTCCATCACAAATCTACTCATTAAACTTTTGGGGTCTGTTATTTGTTGTTGTTCACTATTTGATGGAAATAAAATTTGTTTTTGTTCGCAAAATAAAAACGTTTATTTGTACAAATTTATGAACACTATGTATTTTCTAAGTTCTTCCGTACTTCTTGTATCGCACTTCTTGTTTGATAAACAGAAAAATAGACTGATGGACAATTGATAACCTTTGCTTAAAAATACTTTAAATCAACCGTCGTCGTGTAAGTCGACAAAGGTCCACTGTTCCGCATAGGTAGGGATTTGCGATCGCTGCAATTTGCTACTCGCATGATTTTGTCTATCCATAAACCCATATGGACGGTGGGCCTCATAAGAAGCCGAGAGAGGCTTAGAGTCTCACTATCATAGATGAAGAGAGCTATAGGTGTGTTACCGGTCTCATGCAGTTAGCGATTAAATTACCGCCATTAATGCGATATATATTACTAGAAACACTGTTCTTTAGGCCCCAAGGGATGGCCGTCACAGAGTTCCGCAAATGCGCAAAACAGTTGAAATGCGCGACTAACCTTAGCTGCAATTTAATTTATCTCTTGATTTACCCATAAATTGTTGGATTTACCTCAAATGCATAATTATGTGTTATTTGTTGATCTGCCGCAGCGTAGTTTATTAATGCTTAATTTTTTTTTTTTAATTAGGCTTGTTTGGTAGGTAAGAAGTCTTTGCATCTATGAAGTAAGACAATTTGTCAATTTGTTTTAAAAAAAACTACTTGTATATACCCAGCAACAATATAGACTACTCTATTGTATATTGACGCCAATATCAGATTAGTTAACTACAGAGTTAACAATGCCTTTCATCTTTGATGTCACAATTTGTGTAACAAGCTTGTTACGCTATGAATGTCATAAGGGCACAGTCATTAATTCTCTACATTAAAACGGATTTTAGAAAAATATTTGAAGTCACGTTTCACCCTCCCTTGTTACACAATTTGTCAGACCAGGCACAACTTCCTCTGAATATTCCATTTTAAACCCCCCCCGTCCTCCCATTTAGCCAACCCTATTTGCACGTATTGTAAAATGCTAGAGCAAAAATAACTCGGGGCGTAAAACAACTCTAATATTTTCACGGAATCATTGTTATAGCTAATATTATATATTTTTTTATGATTTACGTAATACTGCTTAATTAAAAGTACAGAATAAAAATAAGGAGCCAAGTAAAGGTTTCTCTTTTGGTTTGCCTTACTTATATCGAATAGGTATTGTAAATGTACTAAAGTAACAATAACAGTGGTCGTAAAGTAGCACCTTGCCCAGCGAGCCGTATTATGACTGTTTACAGTGCTATCTTTAGCATTGATTTTATATCGAATGCGTCACACTAACCAAACTAACTTATTGTCGTAACTATGGTGGATGACTTCATTTCTTATTACATTTCATTTTTCAATATTATTTTCTCCTCTATTGTACACAACGACCTTATATTAAACGAGCAACACTCCAAGTCGATCTAGTAAATAGATTCCAATCAATCAATCCCAACCGAAATACCCTTGACGAATCAAAAGAACTTGAATAAGTGTAATTGATTTGTTTTAGAAGCAGTTACGTACATATAGTAATAACAAATATATAAAATAACTGAAGCTTTTCGAATACCGGAAATCACTAATACTATAATTCTGTTTTGGAATTCACAAAAATGACTTTAAATCTTAAATACCTCGACTTTTGCAAATTTATAAAAAACTAGATGTGCCCTGCGGCTTCGCCCGCATAAATTACGGGACGCAGCGTACCTACCTACTGCTACATAGTCTACACCTAACCTCAATTAATCAGATTCCAAGCGGAAAGTTATTTCAATCGTACTGGGAGTGCCAAATATACAAACCTATGAGATTAAGTAGAGATAGATTTCAACATATTTGACCAAACGACTGATGCGTGGGAGTATAATACATCTGTTCTTGCTCTTGGAGCTTTAATTTTTAATTTTACCCACTGACTGAAACCTTCAATCACGTAAACAATACCAATCGCAAATGACCGGCCCTGAAAACTTTCCCGTTTTGCCTTATTTAAAATACTTTTTATTCCCTATAAAAAATGATTGCAAATAATGTGTGGCATAACATCAGCACTACATATTAGTCGATAGCGTTGGGTAAGCAACGTTGACATGTCAGTAAATGCATATTGACGCCAATTTCAGATTAGTTATTATAATTTGGTATGCATCAGTCTCAGCTAGTCAGACCTATCACTAACAAAAAATAGTGAGTATTAAATATAGAATCGAAATCGCAATAAAAATTAAGTTGATTTGTATGTTAAATGTTAACCAAAAAAAATTCTACCATTTTTTATTCAGTCCTAGCACTGACGTTGTTATAAATGTGGCAACACTTCGTGTATTCAGTATAGTTAAGTCTTAAGGAAAGGGTTTCCTGCTGTCCGCTTAGGAGTTCTGTCCTGTATCTCCATCATAATCATATTCATCAGATCTACACGAAATTTGGGCTAATCAAAACTGATAGTATAACCTATCCAGTAGAAAAAGAATGATTTACATCGGTTTACATTTTTCGGAGTTATGGTTTAAAATCGTGAAACACTATCATCCCCTCTCCGAAAGGAACTAAGCTTAATTCAGTAGTTTCAGCGTGATGCGTGGCCTGGATACAGGCAGACATACAGACAGACATAATGAAAAAAAATTACAGTTTTAGTTTCAGTATCCGTACAGAATTTGACCCGTTACAGTTTGATTATAAGTATAAATAATCTATCTATACTATCATGTGTGGTTTAATTAAAATATTTCTGACTTTAAATAGTGTCGCGAATACTGCACCCGAACAAGCTTTATGGCCCAGACAGGCTAGTTACTAGTCCGATATATTAACCAAAATTGGTGTCAAAATAAAAATAAAATGGTTAATATTTGTCTACAATCCATCGAAGGTGTCTCCCTTTTTTTATTATCGATATTAATTTAAAATGGTGTTTGTAAGAATAGACATTATAAGGAATTGGTTGTTTTTTTCCTAGGCCTAATTATTTTCAAATTAAAGTCTGCAACATAATAAATATAAGCCCAGCCCATCCTTGGGTCCAGCCCAGTTTGCACAGATAAAAGCCATAAACAAGAATTGAAATGAACCCCAGTACGCTAATGAATGACATTGATAGGTTCCTTCAAATGACTGGCATTCATATTTAGAGCTCAAAATATTGTTTTTTTTTTTTTTTGCTTGGCCCTGACACCATCGACACACAACACATACATTGATAAAGATAATAGGAACGTAATCATTATATCAAAACCATTGTAATTATCTCATTTGTCCAGATGTAACAAAACGAAATATACATTGTTTACTGTAAGACTATAACTATTTTAGAGGTATTAGTAAAATTATTAGCATTTTAAGCATATAATATAATAAATATACTTTGTCGAACATTTAAATTGTAAATTATGTGATAAACTGTATAAATACGTAATTGTAACATATAACTTACCCCGTTCCCCTCAATGCGACAAAATAAATATTCAAAATATAAAACTTCTATTAAACCCGAGCGAAATCGATCACAGACGTACCTAGTCGCCGAACAATATATGGGAGGTCGCCTTGAGAAAAATTCGTAAGGAAGCGTTAAGTTTGCGGGTGGCGTAGTGAAGGGGGTGGTGGAACGCGGGGGGCAGAGGTCACGGATCAGCTGGGAGGCGGCCATATTGATTCCCGGCCTGTTTGATCGGCGCCCGCCCGCGCGCCGCGCCGCGAAGGATTAATAGATGAACAACTTTTATGATTTCAACTCAAACGAAACGATGATATTATAGTATAAGTACAATTATTATTGTAGTATTAATGTTAATAATAATGTACGTTGTAGCATTAACTTAATGAAATTATTTATGTGTTAAATAAAAGCGGTTGCGTGTTTATACATGAATAAAAGCACTGCGTATAGTTTTTAATAACACTAGATATAAGCAGTAGGTAAGAATGTCAGTTTTGTCCATTTTTATAAAAGGATGTCGGTTTCTTTCACAATGAAATCGGCAACAATATTTTTATAATTAGTTCAGTTTTCAGAATTCACTCAAATTCATACAAATTGTATCCATTATTAAGGCAATACTGACCATGTTGCATCTTGACGAACCCTAAAGTCAACATTAACACCTCTCATTTAAATCTTAGTAAAATAAATAAATAAAATTGAGTTTATATTAAGGACAATTATGTCAAAAATAAATAAATAAATACTGTAACATAATATCGAACAAAATCTTTATCAGACTTCTTTCATAAGTATAGAATAGAAACCATTTAAAAATCCTTATTGCTTATGAAGCTGTTGTTCGTGTTAGAGGATGCTGGCACTTTAATTAAAGTTAAGAGTTTCATTATAGTAGCAGTACAAAACGTCTTATTGTTAGGTGAAATCACTATTATATACAACATAGCTACAAAGGCGAGTAGTGGATCCGCTTGGCAAAGCGGGCTGAGATGCAAATTATATTACAAATACTTAGGTAATAAAACTTGTATCGTTTACCGTCCAGAACGTCGTTAATGTGGAATAGGATTTTTCAATTCAATTATTTTTGCTTAAGTATCTGGTGTACGGATCCTGTACATATAACACACCGCAATTAAAGATGATTGATTAGTATCTTATAATGTTTAGAAGCGGTGTTAGTCCTTTGGGCCTTGGGAGATACTTTGGGACATATCTGTAACTTTTGGGTGCTTTTTAATTTAATTTAAACAATACATCGTGATAAAATCAGCATGCCTGGACGCTAGCATAGGCAATAGGCAAAAATTATATCCCCCGATTATATTATACTATAGGATAAAATAAACGAGTTCAGCCCACAAAGCACTGCAGTAGGGAATAGGAGAAATTAACCCTCGTTTATAATATTTGCGGAGAGTTCGTCAAGCTGTTTTTTTTAATCCATTACATGGTACATGGTAATTGATGATGTAGTCAAAGATAGTAGCGGGCTAACCTGTTTAGGGCTATAGCAGTTATATTGAACGCTAAATCGCTTAGCGGCAAGTCTTTGTCGGTAGGTAACTAACCACGGCCGAAGCCTCGAACCAAACCTGAACAGAGAAAATTGAGAAATTAAGAATTTCCAAATTGCAACTGCTAGGATTCGAATCCGAGACTTCCAGCTTAAAAGCACATCACTCGCAGCTGCGCCAGACGTCGTCAAGTGTGGAAGGAGATAAAAATGTTTCCTGCCTCTAGCCGTGCTGAGAGCTTTCCATCGTTCTCAAAGTCGTGTGAAATCTGCCAAACCGCACTTGGCTAGAGGTTAGACAACGGCCAAATTCCTTCTCATTCTGAAAGAATCCGTGGCTCACGACAGAGCCTATAACGGGTTGGTAATAAATAATGTTTTAGAAAACATGACGTAGCTCTAAAATATTATATCTTTATTAAAATAAAGAGCTCCATGAGTGAATATTACAAAAAAAAAGGCTCTATTCGCTCCTCCTTTCTCAATACATCAAAAAATGTATTGAATTTCGTTTCTTAAATTGTATCTCATGATACAAACTAAACAAGACTTACCCAACAATAATTATTTTTTAAATCACAATAGTGCTTAATAATGGTATAGAGTTACCTCTTGGAGATCCGTCCGTATCATAGGATGATAAATATTCGTACTACTACTGCACTTATTTCTGCCGCCAAGCAGCATTGTTGCAATGGTCTGAAGGGCGTGGTTGCTTAACACCTCAGCTTATTGACACGGGGTACACGTGGCAGTACGTGTCCCTTGCATGCCCTGCGAAGTGCTGCTATAGGTGTTGCATATATATGTTTATAGGTGGTGGTATTCTACTAACCATCAGGTGGGCCATCAGGTGGGCCATCAGCTTGGTCAGCCAATAAAAAAAAATAAAAAATACTCAACAAAAACTTTTCATATCGTCAAATTCAAATGTGTATTTCTAACGAAAAATTAGTGGTGTGAGGAAGCTCGTTTCTACGAACGCGTATCACTGTAGCGCCACCCGGCCCTTGAGCGGTGTATCAAAAGGTGAATAATATGGATTTGGAATTTTCGAGTTGTTTGACGAGTAATCCGGACGCAGGCCGTATTGTGAGCACTCTCGAGACAGCTTCAGTGCTCCACGCTTATTACGCGACGTGCCTCTCTCGGTTCTAACACGTTTTACATAAGTAGCCGATGTGCCTTACTGGAATTTGCACGAATTCTGCATTTGCACTAATTTGCACACATTTCAGAGTGAGACTTGCTTAGTAGAGCATGCTGCGGTGCAAAAAAGTGAAATTGCGCCAAATTATATCTTCCTTCATACCACTATCACTGACAATGGATATTGTGAGAACGAGATCAAAAGACGCTGTGCAGTGACTAGATCAGCCATCGAAAAGCTATCGGAGAACTGGAAAGACAAAAGAATCACGAAGAATAGAAAAGTTCGTCTGCTGAAATATCTTGTTTTTCTATATTTTTATATGTAGCTTAAATGTTGATCTGATACGAATGAGATGGACAGCACAGCGAATGAAAGAGTTTCGACAAAATTAGACTAATTCTTGTAAGATTTAAAATTTATAATTATCTAGGTATCTCATAATTATTGTTGCAGGAAATTTCGATATTGTTCAGTTAGAGTAAATCTTTACATTCCTTATAAAATTAACTAAGTGTATGTTTAAAGGCACGTACTTTTCAAATTATAATTGTAGGCTGCATAGTTATGGGTGTGTGGTTTTAGGCCTTTTACTTCCTGAAATTCCATAAAAGTCAGAATGTAAATTTATTCCGCTTTTAAGGACTAAACCAGATAGTAACAATTTATTAGATAAAACAATGAATTAATTACGTAAAGTTTAGTTATCAAATATTTTATGTAGGTTTCTTTCATTTTTACTTTTTGCATCCTCCACTTCCATTTAACTACGCTAAGGTTGAACTCACTCACTTTAACCCTATTACTATAAACCGTCTTTTTTTCTTGTATTGTATCTCAATGTTTTGTAATAATAAAGTTATTCTATCTATGTGGATCTAAATAATGTTAAAAGTGTAGTTTTATAACTATTATATTAATTTCATTTATTGCCATCAGAAATTTCTTTTGATACACTAATAAGGGAAATATTTAAGACCGATAAACACCTTTGATAAAATTAATATATACAGTTAGATGTATTGCGAGATAGAAATAGGTCATACGAGACAAAGAGGTTATTCAGTTCACAGAACATATATTACGTGCTAAGATAGCTGCATTTTTGTTCATTATAACTATGAAAAACAGAGGTGCGTGCCTTATGGTGCAATAGGGTTATACCATGCGAACTGTTGTGTCTATTTAGGTGTAAAGATATATACTCATGTAAATTTTGTATTGAATTGCAAATCAATGTACTAATATTATAAATGAATAATTGTGCCTATTTGATTGTGTATTTGTTGCCTATGTTCAGCTAAACTGCTTCTTCAATTTGCTTTGCTTTTATATATTATATTATAATATGGCAAAGCTTGTATTCTTTAGACGGCAAACGGATACTTTTTATTTTGCAAAAGGGCCCGGGCACCGTTCAAGCGGGTTTGATATAAATAGCATTTAATACTAGTACAGAACTTACCCACTAAACGGATCTTTAAGAAATTTTGCGTAGAGATTGCAACCTGAAGAGGG
This sequence comes from Pararge aegeria, assembly GCF_905163445.1. Lineage (NCBI taxonomy): Eukaryota > Metazoa > Arthropoda > Insecta > Lepidoptera > Nymphalidae > Pararge > Pararge aegeria. The sequence goes on from NC_053183.1 coordinate 9,768,995, forward strand.
ACGTCAGATATGTTCGTCTCCACGATAAAAGCTTTCTTTGTAGAAAACTATGTTAAGATCAGTTTAGCGGTTTCATTTAACTTTTGCTTTTATGGTATTAGTATTGGTTTAATTTTAAATAAATAAATAAATATACTAACCCAACAGATGCCGCTGGAGTCCGCTAGTATGCACATATATCCGGCTTTAGAACTTAAGTGCTTTTAGCTTTACTTTTACCGATATTATTATGTAAAAGCTCTGACCAAAGGTTAAAATGGAATCAATATGAGGTTTTCGTTCGAGGAGAATAAAAATAAAAACAATCCGTTAACTATATTTAACGGCGAATCCATCCGAACTTGGCTAAGGATTTAAGAAAGAAAGATTTAATCATGATTCTCTTTCTAATTAAGCCTAAGTACTAGTAGCCTAGCCTAATATATTTGTCAAATGCAAAGACATTCCCAATATGCTTTGAAGGCAAGTGCTTCCGGCCGCGAGCGTTTATTCAGATTATCATAGGAATCTGCACGATAGCCTAGTAATCAGAGCATCTTCCACGCCGATACAATAAGGCTAGTGAAATTTATGCTCTCAATAAATTTCTGAGAGCGGGTGAGATGTAAGGCCAGACGAGTGCTTGACCTAAAAACTGGAGACGAAGCGGGTGATCGGGCCGATAGCACGCGCTCTGGCCGCCTTACTATCGACTAATTATTATTTATTCATTATATGAACAATACTAGTATTATAAACAGTTTCCTGTCTATAACCCTAGCTGAGGAGTATTTATTTTATACTTAAAATATAAGAACTGAATGAGAAACAGGAAGAGATCGCTACCAAGCGATAAGGCCGCCTTTCGCCATCGTGTAAAAATAAAGTGTATAAATAAATAAATAAGAACATCACTAGAACATCAACAGACGTATGTTTCATTTACACAACGGGTAGTGGTTTGACTACATCTTAATTCAGGTCAATTTTTTAAACCAAAGACATTATCATTAACAAGCTCTGTCAATATCTATAGCATGTATCGCCGACATTTTTTTAAATTGATACTTCGCTTACCACTTACGTTGTCGGGATAATGTACTTGTAGTGTCTTGAAGTGTAACACTTTGTCGGATATGGATTTGAGATCCTTTATAAGTGGCCCTGGACTGAAGAATCGGTTTTCTTTTAAAGTTTCGCGTGGGTGGAATTGCGCCTCAACTCAATGGCCCACTTTGCTTCATTTGGGCACAAATTTTGCGTACCTACCCAAATATTGAAACATTTTCGGGAATATTGCGTAATTATAGTTTAAAACTCCGGAAACAAAAAGGTAGTTAAAAGTTTGAAGCGATTGTCAGTTTTTTCGTGGCTCGTAGATGGATGGATAATCTGATTTTAATGCAATTTTATCGTAATTCTTGTGTACCTACTTTTGATTGTGGAGTTTTCATAATAATTTAAAAATCCAGCTACAAAATATTTTAAGTATCATTTATATATCCGCAGCTTGTCAACTCTTCAGCTATGAGAGACGAGTCCTATAACCAACAGTAGAGCATTAATGGGCAGACGAGGATGTTGAATCCGAAGGTTGTTCCCAAAATATGATTAGCGATCGCTCAGCCAATCTGAATGATCGAATGAATGAATATACTTTTATAGCACACTCAAAAAGTACATATAAAGAAAAGTATAACAAAACAACGTATACAATTTGGCGGCCTTATCGATTCATAGCGATTTCTTCCAGGCAACCAATGGCGAAGAAAAAAATATATAAAATAGGTAGGTGATGCATGTATACATATACCCGTAAAAAATATTTCATTACTCAAATAAATATATACAACAATACATGTAACTAAATACAAATAAATTAATAATTAACTACCAATATAAATAAATTGTATTTAAATAAATAATATAAATATAATAAGATAAATATTTATTCAATTGATTTTCTTAATATTTTTTGTGTATTAATTTTTACTCATGGCTACTATTAATGAGTATTGGACTGATTAAACAGATCACTGTTTTTCGACGAAGAATAAAATCATCAAGTGCCATGTGGCTTGGCTATTGGACAGAAATTGGCACTCTTTTTAGTTCTAAATAATCACTATTGCAGACCTTGTTCTTGTAAACGATGTGGACCAGAAAATTTACTACCATCCTTTAAAGTAATATTTTATTATTGTTGACGTTTTGTTTCAGAATTATAATCTTTAAAAATTGTCATTTTAAAATTATACTGTTTATAACGATGGAAGTGTAAGCTATTGATTGAATGAGGTGTAGTACATAAAAAGGATAGAATAATTGGAAGAACATAGAATTGGATTTGGGATTTGTAGACTAATTGATGGTGTAAAATTTCATGTTCAATGCAAAGCTTGGTGGTGTCGTACTAAAACAAGTAAAATACAACAGACTGACAAAACATGCCACCAAGCGACTAAGTGTTGCCCGTACGATGTTGCGTATAAACCGAAATGGGGTATGTGTTTGATATAAATAAATAAATATACTACGACAATACACACATCGCCGTCTAGACCCATAGCAAGTGTAGCTTGCGTTATGGGTACTAAGATGACTGATGTACATTTTACGAATTATATAATCAAAAACTCCACTGACAAATATTCTTGATCATCATACAAACATTTTTCCAGTTTTGGGAATGGAACCCAATAGCCTTGGACTCAGAAAGCAGGGTCGCTGCTCATTGCGCCAATCGGTTCTCATATCCCTGTCATATCCCTGACAGGTTACACGAGCGGGGATTTTTTTCCCTTTTTTGCCCCGTGGTCCCTGCCGTGGTCCCACCACGGCAGGGACCACGGGGCATAAACGATTTTAAGGGGTAATTTTAAAAACGGTAGGCGGTATTAAAACGGTATCGGTATTAAATTTATTCTTCTATATGTCCTTATTCCTAAGTCTCTAATTTTGGCGATTGAAAATCAGCTTTGAAATGAAATATATTAATTTAGACGAACAACCCACGGAAGACAACACTTTTTAAAGATTAGTTACCTAATAGCCATTTACTTCAGTTTTAATAAATATTTGAATGAACCTTTTCAACGACATACGGCCGTCCCGCAGCGCCTTCCTCGCTTCGAAGGCTCAGAGGTCTGGGGGCGGTGTAGGGACGGCAGGGACATTGACCTCCCTCCCCCACGTTTCCCTCTGACCACGTTTAGTTCTGCGAATGCCAACCTTAAACATTGATGTTATTAGGTAGAATTTCCATTCAGTAATGTTTTCGAAGGTTTATTGGAAAAAAATATTCTCTATTCGGGATTCAGCCACGAGGTGATGTGAGTGCGAATTATATCCTTCATGACAATGGTCTGAAGTTACCTACATACTTTATGTAGTAAAAACAATCCTTATAATGCTAATATGAGTGTGTATGTAGAGGCCGCATCTTAGTATTTCAGCATGGTACCAATACTATGAACGAATATTATGATGTTATATTATTGAATAATTCATTATAACCAAACTTACTTTTATCGGTATATGTCCTTTTTTTAGAAAGCAAAGCAACAGTTTAATTTTATTTCATAACATTTTCATAATCAAGCAAGAATAGCGATCTAAGTACAAAATAATGTACATTATGGAGTCTATGTAAAAATACTCGATGCATTTATATGAGAACGTTAGCAACGCATAAGTTTAATCGAAATCATATAATATGTTAATATATATAAAATCGTTATTCATACAAACAACAAAAAACCAATTTTAAAAATTATATGATAAAGTATGAAAATCAATTTTGCGTTTTCAATTAGTTACCATATTGACGGAACGGGACTCGTTTATTTATTCCGATGGGTAGTAAATCCTTGAGAGAATCCATGGACGCAAAAGATAGACGGTAAAATAGAGAAAGATTTTGATTTACTTGCTTACATAAAGAATCAGACATCGGGTAACCCAGGCGGGTAAATGTCGCGCAAAATGTAATGAATTTGAATTTCTCTATTGTAATCCTTTTTGTATGGGTTTCGCATCACGTAACTCTTTCAGTCAAAAAATGGAGGCGGCCTTTACTGCGGGTAGTGGGTGCAGGGGGTTCTCGGTCAAGTAATTCGCGTAATTTTATTTAAATAATTGTTATTATTATTGAAATGTGTATTTTATTACTCAAATACATAATATATAAATTTTATTTTATTTTTAATGTAATACCCAGAGATTGTTTACAATTACACTCGATGTTAGGTTAATGATACGCGGTTTTTAGACCGCGCTTTTTTTTTTTATTTGTTGCTTCCTTTTTTTCCCGACATAGTGGTCGTTTATATTTTAGTCATTTGTTTTTTTTGTTATAAAATAATATTTGAGTCTTCTTTTTCTTTTATTATTTTTAGATGTAATAAAAATAACAAAATCGTACTTACCACTCATACATAATATAGTTTATTCTATATTATAAACAGCGCTTGACTTGTATATGCATATGTTCATTCTTGATGAAGGAACCCATTTTTATGGGTAGCGGTGTAAATGGAAGTCGGATTGCCTTATTTACCTTTGCGCTGCAAGCTGCGGCTTAAAAACAAGCAAACGAAGCCTTTCTTACGATTCGATAGTAGAAAGCTTAGTTTATAATTCACACATTCACGTCCGGCTACGTACCTCTTGGTTCGATCTTTACTGTTGCAGAATGAATTTTTCTATACTGAAACAATTTCCTTCCAAAAATGCAACTATCTTCATTAACAACTCACATTGGAATTGAACTTTTAATCCCTAATGACTATGTAATTTAAATAAAGTTGATGTTGATGTCGTTATTGACGAGTTCAATTCCAATTATTTGTTTGGGTACTTCGACATTAAATAAACTCCGTATATTTCAGCATTTTATGATTTTTACCGCATAGAGGTTTTGCTGCTTGACGTTGTTACAGAGTTCTGGCAAGTTGCCCTGCCTTATTAGTTTTTAATATCATGCAATTTTTTGAATATTCTAAGAGCCATTGATATAATCTGTTTCAGATTATTGAAATATATATCTGATTTGAGCAAATAACTCGAGCTGCTGAAGCTATAGCCTTGACAGCTGCTAGTACCATACCTTGTTTGCTTTTTCTTGAATATTAATTTTAATATTTTATTCTTACTGTCTACCTCTTCTAACGTTTACCGATTTTAATATTCTTTTAACCATCCAATATAAAATGTCGACTTAAAAATATAAATTAAATAAATAAAAAAATCACGTCATCAAAATCCTATTTCTACCACATCTAAGATCACACGATCACGCGTACATTTTATTTTCTGGGGTTATTATTATATTCGTAAACTAATATACCTTAAGCTCAACTTAATATCGAAAATGGTAATACATAGTAAGTAAAGTGGAAATCGGGCGTACGGAAAATAATTACAATTTTAATTGGCCATTAATACGGCCGCGTAGTGAACTGCTCATTATACAAACCGTAAAAATCTCTCAAGAACAATATTAATACCCACAGCTTTGATCAGCATCTGATTTGCTTTATTAATTTTATTGCTTACACAGTGGCTTCGGTTGGCGGGTATACCTATGTATGACACTTACCGCTGGCACTTATGAAGCGTTCATACATATTTTTTTCTAATTTTGTAAGGTGGTAATGGTAATAACTATATACGTCCGCTTAAAACTAAAGCTACGAGGGTTCCAAATTCACCGTCGTCTAAGAAGAAGTCCACAACATGCTTAACCAGTTTTTTTATAACCATCACAGTTTTTTTACAACCGCACATTTTTTTTTATATAAACACACACAATCACTTACACACACCTGGATGCTTGCATGATTGATTTAAAAAATTGTAAACATTAAACAAAAAAAGTAAAAATTATAAAATGTATTAAATTGGTTACGTCATGTTATCTCTGAAAGAGTGAGACCTCCAAATACAGAGATTTGGATAGAGATAGCAAATAAATTATTTTTAATTTTTTTTCATTTTCATCACATAGTCAAATATAATACTTAGCTAAGAAGTTAGAGCAATTTGCATGCAAGCTTTTTTATCGTTTATTTTCAATAATAAACTATAATTAATCTATAAGCAAATAATAAAAATAATCTAGTTTTATAACTTTGAATTTGTCGACCTTATCGAAATTCCAAAGATTTAATGCAAGTTATATTTAATAGCATATGATTATACACATATAACTCTGGAAAGAAAGAAGTGCGGGCCGGGGATCTAGCACGAATCAAAGAGAGGCCGAAGTCCAATTAAGGCTATTACCACTTCCACACCGTAATGATAATTTGTCCCAATTTCGCAAGTCGAAGCATAATGGAGTATAACATTGGGGTAACCAGATAGCTATAGTACCGGGTGGTTGTGGTGGCGAAACGACGGGGATGGCGGTCACGTGGCGCACGTGGCTCACGCGGCAAGGTGCCTACTGCGAATCGATCCGTTGCTACAACCCTTAAACGTTGTCAAGGAAAGAATAACTCCATTGTTGCGCATAAGGATGTAAAAAGTTTGACTTTAAAGAAGCGATGATAGCCTAGGGGTTAAAGCTTTGGCCTCCCTTTCGGGAAAAACAAGATCGGTTTCAGCACGAATTTCTTTCTTTTTGGAGTTATATGTGTTTAAAAAAAATTATATGCCTTTATTTGTCACTTTTTAACTAAACTTATAATTGATATGACTTATTAATCTATACTTATAATAAAACTGTAACTAGAAGATTTCTGTACATTTAATATATTTTGTAAATTTTGCTCGGGGGATGCTTTATAATCGATACCGAGTCCAAAACAGATTTTTATTTAATTTTTCTCTGTCTGTCTGTCTGTCCGGGCATCACGTGAAAACTACAGAACGGATTCAAATAAAACTTGGTATAGAGGTAGTTGATATTCCGGGTCAACATATACGCTACTTTTTATCCCGGTAAACAATAAGTTTCCTCCAGGAAATGGGATGAGAATTTGTATCAATTTTACTACATAGCTCAGTTAAATTTGAACCGATTTTAATAATTCTTTTTTTATTTGAAAGTGTATACTATCAAGCATGTACGGTCTTATTTTAATCAGGATCTGATAAATATTATCTGAATTAAAGAACATCTTATTAAAGAACTCTTCACAAATAACTGTTAGTCCCAAGGCATATGGGACAGCGATCGAAGGATGGTAATCCTACTAATATTAAAAATGCGAAAGTTTGTGAGGATGGATGTCTGTAGGTATGTATGTATCAACTGAAATACCACGTAAAATAATAGTAGGTACATAGGCTACCCACGATGATTATGATGTTCAGATATATTCTAGCTTCTCGATTGACTCATACGCGGACGAAGTCGCGGGGGTCCGCTAGTTTATACTATAATTCAAACAATTAAAGTATCACTTAAACAGTGAAGGAAAATCCGCACCCTGTAGTAGACAGATCGTCGTCAAATAGTTAAATAGTTCCATCCGATGACTCTAGGGTGCGTGGGTCGCGAAGCCACAAATCACGGCAAGTTTTTTGAAGTGTTTAAGGAATGAGCGAATTTTGTCGCCCAGTGACATTTAAAAGTAGGCGCATTGAAAGAAACACTAGATGATACGATGATACGACAAACAGTCATAATGAGTAGCGGACCTTAATTCGCTTCAGTTAGAACTGTAGGCTTACGGCAGTATAATTTTAAAATGTCAGTTTATTTAATATACCCTGACTTCTTTCAAATAAGGATCTCAAGATCTCCAAGAGACTTAAAACCAAAAGTGAGCCTACTTTTCCAGAACTATAAGATAATTTATTTACAGAAAATCTCACTTAGTAGTCACGACCTGTTTATTTATAAACCGTCGTATTAATAGCGGCAATTGCATATTGACATGACAGTTTTTATGACAGGTCCTGATCGGTAGTAGATATGGCGAGTTCCTAAATATCAAAAAAGGCAACATATGAAGGCTGATTCTCGTATATCTTTTGTAAATAGACTTTGCTCTACTTTACGTGTTTCTTAGAATCAGAAATAGAAACCGACGCCTGTCTCTATAAAGGTTGTTATTTAGCCATCAATTCGGGACTTAAGAGTTCCGTACAGTTCTTCGGGAGTTCGGCGTCAGGCGAGATATGCATATTTGATGTTAGCGCGCTTCGTCTATTACGGAATCGAGCCCTCGGCGCGAGTGAGATATTCCGTTATTACTTTATACCAGACACAATGTTTACTGTAAATGTTTTTCCTTAGAAAAATACAAGAGCAGTGCCAATTGATCATTGATGGTATTATCGATACAATAAAAGTAATACATCGATGCGATGGAGAATACTCTTAAGATATATTCCAAAGATTTATTTATTTCTTTATTACCAATCTTACATTTTTTTCATTACAGGAAAAAGTTATCCTAATACGACAATGCAGCCTGTAATATAAATTTTAATAATATATATAACTATAATGTATATGATAAAATCCAAATCGCTATATTTGTAAGTTTACTCAGAGTGCAACAAAATAAATCCGTCTTTTGTTGGCTATCACATTGAGGGTACGGAGTGCGCGCGTCTGTGGCGCCTCCTTCAGTAGCTTGGTGCGCCCGTTCGCCCTAGAAGATGGTACCCTTAAGTTTACAATGACCTAAAAAATAAAACAAATAACTAAAAAAAAATGTTTTAAAGAAAAACAACTATCAGATCTATTACTGCACCAATCCAGTAGCATTGTCAACAGTCAGTCTATTAATGCCCCACTGCTGGCCACATAACTCCTTTCTTCTAGGGGAATGGAATAAAACGATCCACCTTGCTGCTTGAATGAGGGTCGGCGGGCTACACTGTTTGTGAATAATGAATTCAAGTGATCAATTTATTTAAGAAATTCTTTGATACGAAAATCTACTTCGCGCTTTAATACAAATTACATTGAACTAGCTGTACCCGTGCACACTTCGCTGTAGCTCAGTTTGGTTTTCGAAACGACAAAGACTGTCATAGGATCTCTCTTAAGTAGAAATGCAATGTTGTGTAATATGTTCAAATCAATCCATATATTCGAAGTTGATGTTTTGTAATAGGTACAGGCTCAAATAACAACCTTAAGGTTTAAAGTTAGGTTCAAAGTAATCTTTTAACTAAAGTAATGTGTACCTAGGCAGTATTATTACTCCGTACAGCACTGGTACCTACTTAAACCTCATGTGCTTGTATTAACACCGATAACCACGCCCTTCAGACCAGATCATTGCAAAAACTGCTCTTCTGTTAAAAATTTTAACTCCACACACTTATACCATATACTAGAGAGTAAATAAATAAATAAATAAATATACTACGACGATACACACATTGCCATCTAGCATCAAAGTAAGCGTAGCTACTGTTATGGGTACTAAGATGACAGATGAATATTTCTATAAATAATATACTTAAATACTTATAATATACAGATAAACACCCAGACACTAAAAAAACATTCATGTTCATCACATAAATATTTTACAGTTGTGGGAATCGAACCCACGGCCTTGGACTCAGAAAGCAGGGTCGCTGCCCACTGCGCCAGTCGGCCGTCAAATAATAATAATAGTAATTTCCACCAATTTTAAACTGGAAGAGCAGCAATTCCAGACCTGTACGCAACGACGCTTTAGGATGGAACGCACTCTGACTAAGTAAGGCGTGAAAGATTTACAGACAAACGGAATTAATTTCCTATTTATAATATTTATATGGATAACTTCGCTATAAACAATATCTGCCTATTAACGCAAATTAATCCGTAAGGGACGTGTTTATTTAATCAATTGTTTATATAGAGTACAACTACAAAGTTATAAGAGAATGGAGCTTAACTTGCGCCGGGGGCTCGTTTACGTAATTGTTGAAGCACGCTTACATCAAATATGCAGTAGGTACTTCTCGCTTCGTGCCAAACTCCCGAAGAACTAATATGGAACTTCGGAGTCATGATGCCGACCTGACGGCGCGTCTAACTATCCGTACATGACAGCTGTGTCGGCTTCTATTTTAGAAATACTCAAAGAACGATACAAAAATAGGTCATTAATAATTTTATTTATAATCATAGTCAGTCAGTGATAGCCTAGTTGTTAGTAGGACTTCGGATTCTCTTTCGGGAGGCCGAGTTCGAATCCCAGCACGCACCTCGAACTTTTCTAAGTTATGTGCGCTTATCTTAAGCAATCAAAATATCACTTGCTTTAACGGTGAAGGAAAACATCTTAAGGAAACCGTTATTCCTTAGAGTTCTCCATAATGTTCTCAAAGGCGTCTGAAGTCCACAATACCGAACTGGGCCAGCGTGGTGGAGAACCATTCGTATTGTGGGAAGCCGTGCCCTGTTTTGGGCTTTAAATGGGTCGAAATAATGGGATGATTACGGTTCGTAGAAAAGCCAAAGTAACCGACATAGCAACCAAGATCATCATCATTCCCGAGGTGGACGGATGACATTAAACGAGTTTCATCGACCCGCTGGACGCAAGTGGCATTACACTTGACTTTAACTTCCTACATAAGACCTATTTCCAGCAAGGACGACCATTGGTTGACATGATGATGATGAAAGTAGATACAATAAAGATAAGATTTATCAAATTGAAACAAATCTTGTGCAAGACTTCGTATGCGATTAGGAGTTCGCTCTCACATAGCCACAAACGGTCATAACTTCTCGCTAGTTATTCTTTTTTCCTTCAACGGAAGATTCTGTCTCTTAATTATCGAAGAAAGTTTTACTGTTGCAAGCTAATAGCAGAAGAAAAATCACTATTCAAGATAATTATGAATTTATTATGTAAAGTAGCTTGACCCGCGAAATCATAATAAATCTCGACGTTGCTGGATGCAATCCCGCCGTAGTTTCGTGTCAATTGGGCGACTATGCGCGACACGATTTGTGCGACCGACGTCCGCCCCTCTCCGCGTTATTACTTTTTTGTACTTGCCTATGTCATTTATCAATTATGTTTTATTTTATTCAGCTTTTTTTTCCTAACCCCGTTGGTCCTCGCTGCTACTTTAACCATCCCTTAGTCGAGTAATGGACTATTGATGATGTGTTGTATACATCACAAGTTTTCATTTTATTTTCATGTATAACGTCATATATGCTGCATTTACTTCGCTGACCTTTAATATTTATTACTCACAAAATAGATCTCTGCCTGAGCACAAAAATCAAGACGTAAAGTCTAGAAATATTTGAAATAGAAACAGAGCCGTCCGGGTTCTATCTATATTTCTATAGTGCAGCGAATCTGATAATACCCCTGTACATAATATATTTAGGAAGATCTGCCAGTAGGTCGGTAGTGGGTACTTTGGTGTTTCATGTTAGTTCTGAGGTTCTCCAAAAGTTTTCCGAAAGGCAAGAAGTGTTGCATATTTAATGTAAATGCTTTTGTAAACGATACCTCTCGACTCATATCTATTCCCTTAACACTTTCAAGACTGTATGCTTGAATAGCAGATACGGCCAAAGCATTATCGTTATAATCATATTCTTTCAAGTACTTTCTCTTTACGTTGTTTAAAATATTTCAAAGGGAATGAATGTATTCATATTTTAAAATAAATTATTTTGTGGACTAAAAGCGCCGTCCATCCCATTGTTTTAAGAGTGAGAAACCATTCCGAATACAGTGATTTACGTTAATATTTTGCTATTTTAAATAAATCCTGAGACACGTGCAACCAAACAAAGGTAAATGAACAGATTATACACAAACCTCTAGACTATGCCTATGGAGACTGCCATGTGGAGGATATTTTTAAGCTGCTACATAATATGGCAACAAATCGTCATCCTTCTTTAAGAGAAGTTTTTCTATAAGTGTTTTTTTTTTAATTCAAACAGTGAGAGGTTTCAAATACAAACATTGACGATCACGTTTCGCTACCGGTCAGTCTGATGTTCATTCTTGTTTCTGAAGAAACTCAGGGATACAAAGTAGGTATTTTAAAAGCACTTTTATTTAATAACATCCTGATGTCTGGGAACTTGCCTGCGTAGAATTTATAATATTCCACGCAGCAGGCGATGTCAAACCGTTCAATCGTTTAAGCGACAAATGGTCTCGAACATACAGAAACTTCAAGTTTTAAGTTTTATTTTTGCCAAGAGCCTTCAACCATCTCTTTTAAGACTTAGTGGTTGTTGTGGCATAAAAATTATGTTTAATATATAAGTGAGTTTAATGAAAATTATAATTTTAATTTTCGTTATATACTCTAACTTAGTTTGTTTCGTACAAACTTCTTACCCTATTTAACCCCAACAAGTGTGGATTCGATAAAAAAATTACCAACTAATTTAACAACAACATAAACATCTACATTTCAAGCTTTTTGATGGTCAATAATTAAATATGTCAGTAAAATTTATATCCCCTATTTCACAAAGGTTGTTTTCGAGTTTTTGCTAGACACACAAAACGTACTTCTTTTCTTTTATTTGAGAAAACAAAGATAAATAGATGCCGGGATAAGATGAAGCGGAATTCCTATGATAAAAAAAACTGAATGAAATATTAACAGCAGTTTACAAAATTAATTCAGCGGTTAGTCCAATCTTCAAAGTGACATGACGATGGACGCTGCAATTTAAACCGATATTAAGCTACGTGATAAATCGCGTTCGAGCTTTAAGCTACTCCACTTTGAGCGGGTACTTTTCCTTAATTTATGGATAAAAATGTTATTGGTTTTGTCTTTAATATTTGGTACTTATAAGTGATTAAAAAATACTTGTGCGATAAAGCTAGTATTTGTTTGTAAATGAAAATTCTACTTCCTAAATAACTGCAGGCTTAAAAAAGGATACAGATCTGAATGGCAAAATAGTTGTTTTTCAATTAAGGAACAAAGGAATAAATTTTTTTTTTTTATTTCGAATCAAGCAGGACTAGAGTTATAACCGTTATTTTTTAATTCAAATTACTTTTGGTAAAGTAATTTTATGCAGCCGTTCGATTATATCGTTTACTCGGACTGAATTGAATTTATTTATAAATAAAAAGGCTTTAACCCACGTAGGCATAAAGCTTGAGCGAGGGCACCAACGAGCGATATTATATTTTTCTGTAATGTGACAATATTTAATTGTTTTGCTCGCACATAGGGTGGCCATTTGGAAGACTGTGTTGCATTCTTGATTTGTCCATACTAAAATAGTTTTTAATATTAATAAATAAATATATAACGACAGTACCATCGCCATATAGCCCTAAAGTAAGCGTTGCTGTTAACGGTACTAAGAAAACTGATGAATAATGTATTAATAATAAACATTAAAACATTATACTATACAGAAAAACACTCGGATACTGAAAAACAGTCATGTTCATCAAACAAACATTTTCCAGTTATGGGAATCGAACCTACTACTATATTATAGTAATTTTGTCTATAATTGTGCCAATTCTGTTGTACACTTTCTGACCAATAAAAATAATGTTATCCTTTTCCATATGAACAAAAAAACATAATGAAAAGGATTGCACTCATTTTAAATATGTTATTTAAGTTTTATTTTGTGTATTGATCAAAGAATTAGCATCAATATGCTAAAATTGTAACTGGAATTGATCTTAGATCAAGTAGTTTCTATAGTAGCAATAGTAGAGACCTTTTTGTCCGGTGTTTTTCAGATATACCGGCGACATTAGATGTACTTTCAGCCATTTTTAAACTAATCATCGATTTAAATGTTACTATCATCTCGCCATAAAGGCATATCTACAAAGGATATAGGATAGGATAGGATAGGATATATCTATAGGATTCTACAAACCGAAATGTTCTTTAAATATTCATAACAAGCGTACCCAGCCCGCTTCGCCGGGCTAGATTTTGCTTTATTTTATTTAAACATTAAACTTACATCATTAAATTTTTAATTTAAGTCTCATAATATAGCGAATCATTTATTTCTCTCCGTATTCATTCTCTTCTATTCTCTTCTCGAGCGGGTGAAGATCATTATGTAAATGGGTATTTACACCCAACAATAGAATATCATCATAGTAAATAAAAGCTGTATTTGACAGTTTGACAGTTCAAAAATAGGAGTGCTCCAATCGTCACCCAACTTTACTGGTAAAAACAATTCATTTAATAACACAACGCCTTTTAGGAGTTGGTAAATGCTCATCCTCATCACCATATAAGCCCATTACCAGCCAACTACAGGGTACAGGTCTCATTACACATTGAAAAGGTCAAAGGCCGTAGTCCACAACGCTGGCACAGTGCGGATTGGTGGACCACACGCCTTTAAGAACATTATGGAGAACTCTCAGACATTCAGGTTTCCTCACGATGTTTTCCTTCACCGTTAGAGCAAGTGATATTTGAATTTGCTTAAAGCCCACCTAACCTAAAAAGTTAGTGGTTCGCGCTGGGATTTGAACTCGGCCCCCCGATAGTGAAGCCGAAATCCAGTAGGCTACCACCGCTTCAATTATCGCACCTTGGCTCCTAAATCACTTTGTCCAAATTATAAAGTGGAATAAAAATGTTATTGCCGTCCGTTTACGGTAGACTGATAATTTTATTTTCTAAGAAAGCTAGTCTTTTTGTCTTTTCAAGTGTTAGATACACTTGTTAGTGGCTGTGAGAGAGAGACAGTTTCGCTTTTTCGGGTAGGTTTCATTTACAAATTTATTTGAAAAGGTGGTAGAGACACGTGTAAACTAATAGGTTTTTTAACAAATTAATACCATCAAATTGGTGTCCTGAATTTAATTCGCAACTTTGCGCATCCATATCATAAATATCTATCTAAATATATATTAAAGAATTACTTAAAAAATATTTCGGTCGTAATCCAAATATTCCCTTCAATCTCGTGATGAGATTGAAGGGAATATTTGGAATAAATATTTTTGCTCGATTCATTTAAAGGATCTATATAACGACTGACTGGACTTCCTGATGCAGCAGTGAGTGCCGTGATTTTAAGTTCGAGATCCCGGGTTTGATCCCCGACACGGGCAATTTGGGAGTTTATAATTTCTGAATTTTTCTGGTCTAGTATGAGGTCTCGGCCGTGACTAGACCTGCCGACACGATCCAGCCAAGAAAAAGATTCGGTCCGTGTTTATTCCACATTCTTATTTAGACATGCGAACTTGATGGTATCCGGTTCCAGGTTTGATAATGAAGTGGATAACAGGCGGTTACCACGCAGAGAGTCACAATTGAAATTCAAGTAACGGCCTCTTTCGATAGCTTCTCATATCTTCCGAGGTACCAGACACTTTTAACAGATTCCTTAAACGTCAATTTCCTGGGGATTTTTGCAACATCACGGGAAACAGATAGTGGACAACTGGGTCCGCAAATACAGGTGTACTCTCTATTCCCTCAGACTCTTTAAACCGATTGGACGGCACCCGTACTAATACGATACGAACCGACAGCTTAACGTAGGGTACGTACAAGGGCCGGTGGTGAATTAATGCCAATTTCCAAATTCCAGGCTGATACGAAGAAGTAGGTACTTGATAGAAAATCCCAATACCAATATTCACTGGCCCGTCCAAGTGATCAAATCCAGGATTTCGTGATCTGTAGTCAAACATGTTCACCACAAGACAAACTGTCATGTTAACTGGGGCGAGATTGGTTCATTTTCTTTTGCTTTGCCTTTTTGGCTTTTAGGTTAGGCGCGCGATTAGCATGAAAGTATTGTATGAGATTACAAATAACGACCGTTTCACAACTGCAATATCAACTGTCAAGAAATGTTACAGCCTTACTCCGCAGGGCATACTTGAATCATCATAATACAAAATTTGACGGCGACAATCGCCCTTATTCAAGGACGTAGCGCCACTTTAAGATCGCTTTACTGTGATAATAGTGCTTGAGTGAGGTTCGCGCGAAGTTGCGTTATTATGAAACGTCGCAAGCCGACGTTCGGGAACGCGTGCCGCATCACAAATTGCTTGACGGATTGTGACTGTATTGTAATGGATATGTTTATACTTAATATATACTTTATATGCCAGGAAAGTGTACCTACATCTTTCGCCGGTATTTAACAACAATTTCTTTAATTTTTTTTTTATGGTTGCACGCAAATTTTTCCAATGAAAAATAGGTCTTTTACATCAAAATAGATTTTAGTTCCAGGTCTTCATAAGTCGAGGTCAGCCAATAGGCAAATATAAACTTGAAGAGACCCCGTCTATCTCCAACATACAAGCTATTCCCATGCTTTATTACACCAAGATCGGTTTATCTGTGAAATCAAGACCAGTCTAAGGCATTTATAAATGCCACGGATATGTTTTGTGCCTGCTGCTTTCTGGGGATAAAATGTCTCATATTTCCGTCTCCAGGATACAATATATATGTACCAAATTTGAAGAAGGTGAAACATTAGTAACAAACAACAAAATGACGGACTTTAACATTTTTAATATCACTAAAGAATGCAATCTTTCCCATAAACAATTCCCACTCAATAAATGTAATCTCACGACTTTATTAGTATTAATATTTATTCCGAATAAGAAAAACGCTGTGGAGGGTATTGTACTTAAAGCTTGGAGCTGGCAGTGAATAGGGGAACGGTATTGTGCCGGGGCTATCTGTCGAAGCATACATCGCTATTTGTAGCAATTTGTTTACGTTTACCGTTCAGCCTCACATACTTGAGTAGAACAAGACTTTACTACTGAAAAACTTTACCGATGGGCCTGACAAGCAAGATCAGCTATTTATTAGGGTATGGAACTAATCATTTATTTATTTTTTAAGAGCACTGACAACATGCACATTACACGTTTTTTAATATAGCACACACACAAAAACATAGACTGATATGCACGTTAATTACAAGTGCACATAGCATTGACAAAGCGTCAAGTAAACTAAATTTGAAAAAAAAACTCACTGCTAAGTGTTTGGTGAGTTTTTCCCTAAAAGCTATGGCCGAGTCAAGTAAGATATGGATGCCAGGTATCTTTTTGGATACCTCGTTGTATTTCGCACATATACGTATAATAGGCGGTTGTTTTCCTAGATGGGATAGAGGAATATTATATGTATATAATATATGTCATGCCTGAAGTTAGTGTATAGTGTCTACCTAGGTAGTTATGTTTGTGAGGTAAAAGGACGCTTCGTGCGTTTGCGCATATTGCATTATAGTATTGCATTCTACCGATTGGAAGCTTGCTTGGCATGCGAGATCAACAACTTAACTCAGTCAATATATTCTTCTTAAAGTGCTTCTACAAATGAAGTTCAGCGGTCATTCTGGCAACCTGAATTTTGGAAGCAGCAGCTCTGAAAGTTACCGAGTGCTTTTATTAGGATATTGTTAAGATGTTTTTTTCATTCCCACGCCCCCTTTTTCTTGTATCTTTCCCTAAAAATCAGTTGGAAAAGATCATACTCGCGGAGAATATATCCTAGATACTCCAACTTTCTTTTCTTTACAATGTAAATCTCCCGTTTTTGCCCAACGCGCTGCAATATCATTTCATTTTTAACTCTGTCTCTCCAGGACATCGTCAACATCCATAACTAACTTACTTCTATGAGCGGGGCAATTGGAAGGTGTGAGAGTTTGTTATCTGCAAATCTATTGTTTAAAAAAATATTGTTGATAATATTACTAAAAATCTGGATCTTAACAACAGCGCCTACTATAGCGAAGAAAATCCCCATAAGCACAAACCAAAACATCGCAATCACTCAAACCATTTAGGAGGCAAGTACGATTGCTTTTAGCGCCGTAGGATTATAAAAATATTGAAAACATAATATTTAAAATTTTACCCTGAGCACATTTAAATAAGTACGGGATTTCACAACACATAAGGAAAATGCAGCGCGGAGGAAATTCTATAGCCATTGTTGTGAATACTGTGAATGGAGCTCCGGTATTGTGCCGGAGATACCTGTCGATGCTGTACCCCCATTTGTAGCAATTTGTTCGCGATAAACTGTCAAGGGCACACGCTGCCCTGAGGATAAATTTCACTACTGAATAAATATACCTGATAAAAAAACTAAAATAAAATTATAAGAAAACTTCAGAGATAATATATTTTACAGTTCCGAATTAAATCCAATAGTAATAAATTTTATAAATGTTTTTAGGAAACAGTTCATAAAGCAAACATTAATAACTAACTTTCATCATCATCAGCCTATCTCAGTCCACTGCTGGACTAAGGCCTCTTTATTTGCAAAAACTAACTTTATATACGTTTAAATAGAAAGATAGAAAGTTTTCCACCCTGTGTCGCTCCCATCCGCACTTATAGACTTAAACGTGAAGAATGGGTTGATCCACGAAAGTCGCTCAGCGAAAACCAAGGTCACTGACTTATTATTATATTATTTTATAAGTACCTATAATATAGTATGTAATATTTATTCAGTAAGTATATATTTTTTATTGAACTTAACAAGAACCTTGACATTTTCACAGGAATCCACTGACTTTATAATTAGTGTAAAAGGTGGTAAGAGATGGATGGATAGACGACGAAGTGATCTTTTTCCCTTTTTTTTCCGAACCCTAAAAACAAAGTCTTAACCTTCTTTCTAATTAGTGACCCAGTTCCTAGCCGTGGGCCATTTAAAGCCTGATACCATAAGTCACGCTTTTCTTAAAAATGTAAGCTCAGGTAAGATCATAGTGCAAAAAAGAAAATTTCTTTTGTATATACGAGTAAATGACATTTCATATCGGCGGTGCATATTATGTGTGAAAATATTTTTATGATATACATGATTAAATTGCGCCGGTGTCGTGTGTCGTTGGGAAATTTTAATAAAGTGCAGAGTTATGTAGCGGCTCATGTGACATGAGGATGGATACATACACATAGCTTTTAATCTATACAAAATTATGAACGATGAAAGTGGCAAAATTATGACACGCTTCATAACACTTGTGGAGAGCTCTCACTTGTTCAGAATACAGAAACTTGTCCAAGAACGATGAAGCGGTTTTTGTTGCACTTCCTTGTGACCTTTTTTGTTCCTGTACAAAAGAAGTCTTAAATAAGGGGTAACTCTACAAATAAACTAAAAAAAAAGAACGACGATTAAATTCAAAATAAAAATCTGTAAACCTACATATAAATTCAAACAAAATACTTAAAAGAATTCAGCATAAAAAGCCGTAACGTAAGGCTTTTTATGCTGAATTCTATTTGAAGTACGTACGTACGTACCGACTAATATTTGAAGTCCTAGTAAAAAAACTCACTTTTACTACCATACATTGTTAAGAAGCACATATAATGGAAAACTATTAAGTTTCTAAATTGTATAGTACCTAATATAGTAGACGTCCGGCTTAAAAAAAGACCCTAGCCAATTTTTGTACCTAAAATAAAACCGGCGTAAGTTAAATCTCGTTTTAATTTAAATATGAAGAAGAAATTTAAAAGTGTTTCTGACGCTTCATTCCGTGAAATAAATAAAAAATGTAAGTTTATAATTTCATCGCGTCATTACGCTGTTTTGTCGCCCACAATGTTTTATGTTTTGTTTCTTTAAGACTGAAGCGATTTTAACCTTTCATTATTATCTGAATTTCATTCACACTTAACTTGTTCTCCATTAAATAGCCTGAAGCGTGAAGGATTTTCGTGTTTCATATAAAACGAAGATATTAACTTAAAACTATTGTTTTTTTTTCAAAAAATAGTCCCTAAACAACTTCATAGATTAATAATAATTTAAGTAGCTTGAACCTCATATTAAAATACTCAGCACTTCAACGTGAGCGAAAACGCGGGCAAAAGCTAAATTACTTATTAAATTAACAAGTGTTTTAACTGTATGCCTGAGGAATTTAGAGGTTTTGCACAAACTGTGAATTCTAAACCAAGGTGGTGAAAAATCATGGTATATAGTAATCCCATAAAGAGTCACGCGTTGTTAAATCAAGTTTTATAAACAATATAGCGGAGGGAAAGCAGATTGAATACCGTCCGTCATGTTGATAACAATCTTTAATCGATCAATAACGGGAGGAGACTGAAGGGAGTCAAATACATGACACTCATCAATAGCCTAAAACAGTCCATGGCTGGACTAAATGCCTCTGGAAGAGGAGGGTGTTGACAACTACATTAAGATCTGCTATCACAAAACATGAGACACTGCGGTCAAGAAAAAAACATAAATTAATTACAAAAGAAAATTCTAGGCAAAATTTACAAAAGAATATTTCAGTGGATTATCTGCCTTGGAACGGTTGACACCGGAACCGCGTGATCATAGCGGGGTAACGCCAGATAAGAGGATTAAAAGTATTACATAGACCACAGTTTATTATCTGCTTCTTCTTCATTTATATTGTATTGGTGATAACATTTTATATTTATTTAGGAAAATTACTGTCTAAGTGCTTTGATGTAATTGTACGAGTATAATTTAGCAATGCATAAAAGGTTAAAATCACAATAACTTACTTGGTAATAAGACTTATTTACCCGCCAATCCACATTGAAGCAACGTTGTGTTTCCAAACTCAATATCCCATTACTATCATTATAGTTAGTTAGAGAGTAACATGGCAGTCACTTTTTGTAAATAATAAGATTATAAGATTCACTAGCCGTTACACGCGCGGCGTACTTCATCGCGTACACATCGTTTTGTTTAGAAATCCCGTAGAAACTGTTTGTTTTCTTTGGAGAAAAACTATTAGCCTATGTTACTTTCCGTTCTTTTAACTAACTGTATG
Source organism: Pararge aegeria (assembly GCF_905163445.1). Lineage (NCBI taxonomy): Eukaryota > Metazoa > Arthropoda > Insecta > Lepidoptera > Nymphalidae > Pararge > Pararge aegeria. The sequence continues at coordinate 9,789,723 of NC_053183.1, forward strand.
CCAAAAATAAAAACAATTGGTGACTTAGTTAGGCTATAATAAATAAATAAATAATAAATATACTATACATACATTACACACATCGCCATCTAGCCCCAAAGTAAGCGTAGCTTGTGTTATGGGTACTAAGATGACTGATGAGTATTTATGAATAATATACATAAATAATAAACACCCAGACACTGAAAAACGTTCATGTTCATCACACAAACATTTTCCAGTTGTGGAATCGAACCCACGGCCTTGGAGTCAGAAAGCAGGGTCGTTGCCCACTGCGCCAGTCGTCGTCGATAATGTAAGGACAAACAAACAAACACGCATTCCCATACATAACATTAGTAGGGATAGAATGGATTAACGTCAAGAAATCATTTTCTTCATTACTTACCCTACCGATTTTTTTCCTTAGAAAATTATGCATTTTATGATTGGGGCCTATCGATAGATACAAAAATTTGCAGACATTTTATGGATCCAGGTAACCTACGTTAGCACGAAATAGTAGTAAGGATTAATGAAAATAGTTTTAGAAGTCCAACCGACTAAAATAGCAGCAGCGAAAATTTGAACGCTCTAATTTCGGGTATATTTTCAATGTAGTGCACGAAAAACGTAAATTGGATTTGTTTTTGAAATAAATTAATATTTAAAAAAAACTAAAAACACGCTTGTTATAAAGAACCAGACTAATTTCCAGTTTAGTTAATTGTTAAGAGCGTGATTTTTAGTTTTCGTCAAGTATTATTTTTATTATAGTAAAATTATTCGGCATTAAATTTGTTATTATAAACCAAAAATGTTTGCGGTTGCAACGACTTCAAAAAATTTTGCCTTTTTTTATTTGATGTTTTTAGGACCAGGGTTTATAAGAGGTTTGTTGAAAAATAAGTACTTCTAATCGTATGGAAACAAGAAGTTAATATAAATGGTGTAGCGTTTACAATCATTTACCACAATATTACGAATTGAATTTACTATCATTTAGAAAGTACATGTTTAAATTATTATTGAGGAAAGGCTCTATCTACTTATTTTAATTTAAAAATTACGGAAATTTTATATTTAATTGCATAGTCTTAAATGATTCGGAAGGTAATTTTAGACCTAACCATGCATAAGATTGAACATTGTCTCATTTATAACACAATGGATTAATTAGTTACAAGTTTACTTGGAGCAGTCGGCTGTGCTATATCAGGGCATCTAAAATACGTAAGATTAGGGTCCGTCAGTTACGGGCTTCATAAATGTATCTTAACTTCGGGAAAATTTAACAATAAAATAATAGATCAATATCAATGGTTAATATAACGCAGACGAGTCGCAGGGATTTTCTAGCCACAAAACTGTTGCGTGTGGAAATCCTTATAAAAAATCAATACCCAGCTGTAGACTTCCTGTGGTGGATAATGACATTGCTAACGATTGTTAAATATTGATAAAATAATATATATAATAATCATTATAATTTTATGAAACGTTGATATTGAATAAGAGTAAATGCTGTTTCTCGTATATTCTTTTTAAAAATAAAAATTCGGTAAATAAGTCTTTATTTAGAATAAATTAATTTTGAATTTGTATGAACACTAACTCGCATAACATTATTATTTAGTTTAATAAAAATGACGCATAGTCAGTGTCACTGAAATGAGTCACTACTCTGTATTGGCTATTCCATGTAGTCATTAATCTGGCTTACGAGGTCAGTGGGGCAATAACCGGGTGCACGTCAAATCCTTGCGGACAAGCTAAAATAAAAGTGTAGGAGGAACGTCCGTACGGCGATTGTTAACAATTTAATCCGTGCCAGCCGTATTAATAAAATCGGACCAAGTGCGAGTTTGACTTGTAAACTAAGGGTTCTCTCAAATTATACAAACAAATTCCCCTTTTTTCTCGGGTGGTCTAACTAAGTTAACTCTATAAACAATTAATTTTAACTATTATATTATAGACATCAAATCAAATTTTGTTTGTGTAATATTTACATACAACTTCGATTTTTAGGTTTGCAATCTTCGGTTACAAGTGAGAAAAAATGGTATTTATTATTCATTTCAGCTTAATTGGAATAAAAAAAAAAACCTATGCAATATTTGACCTACTTGAAAAATATGATCTCGCATTTCGCATTATTGAAACGTGAGATTGAAATGATTTTTTGTCGCTTTTTTTACTAGTAAAAATCCTAGACGAACGGGCCGACAAACGGACAAATATATTGAAACAGTGACAGCTTAGTGTTTAGGACCTTAGCCTTTTTTTCGGGGGACCATGCCTCAGTATTTAAGGGTGCAAAATGGAAAGGTATTTTACGTAGACGCCGTAGCATTAGTGTAGCATCTTTTCTGCATGTGCTTATGTATTTTTTCATAGCAGCTGTCTGTGTGTCATTTTGCAAGGATCGGTTCAAATTCAACATCCAGGTAAAGGGAAAAGCAAATTATGGCGTTCGACTAGCATTGAACTATCGAGAACACCAAACATTCATTTTGAAATGCTTAGCTTCTGAAATTAGCATGTTCCAACATACAGACTCTTCATCTTGTTTATTGTGGAATCCCAGTATCATATATGACAGGCTTATATAATAATAATAAATATACTATACATACATTACACACATCGCCATCTAGCCCCAAAGTAAGCGTAGCTTGTGTTATGGGAGAAAGCTGATGAATATTTTGATGAATATAATACACTGAAATATTTATAATACACAGATAATCACCCAGACACTGAAAAACATTCATGTTCATAAAACAAACATTTTCCAGTTGTGGGAATCGAACCCACGGCCTTCGACTCAGAAAGCAGGGTCGCTGCCCACTGCGCCAGACGGCTGTTAAATAATAAGACCGCCCCCACCCAGCTCTTCTCTAGCCTGTGTCTGACTGTCCTTTGATACGATCAAAATTATTTTTATCACATTCCCTGAGTTACTGCATAAATGCGAAAAAAGGTATTTGTTTATTTTTACTTCATTACGCTTTCAAATATGAAGTTGAAACTGATACTGGGTATAAAAGCCAATGGTCTTTAATTACGTTAATTATTTTATGTATCGCAATCGAAATATACAGCTTTTTGAAATTTGTTTTCATAACACGAGTCCCATTCACTGATTGCCATCAAAACCTGAATATATCCTACTATAAGCGTTTACATTAGAGTATTTGTACAGATTTCTATACCTGATTTGAGTGTTTTTTAGCTACCAGCAGAAGACCCACTTGATGGTAAATGAAAAACAATCGCTTATAGACAAAGCAAAAATTTGCAGGGCATGCAATCTACACATCTAAAAAGTACTGCCCTGTGTTCATCAACCTGAGATCAGTGGCATGTACAGGGTATTTAAGCAGGGTATGGATAAAGAAGAAAGATGGCAAAAAAAAAATTAAAAACATTTTATTCGAGTAGGCAGTGCTTTTGTGCATACATGAAGTGCACGCCACTGCATGAGATGTAGGTATTAAGCCTCATTTACCTGTGATTTCATTGCCGACACCCTATAAACCGGAACACAGTGATGCTGAAATAATGGCGGTATAACTTCTCCGGTCGAGCTCTGTCAAAAAAAAGCTCTACTAATACTAAAACTAGATTTAACACTTATAGGTTCACATCGCTGTGATGTGACATGTGACATGCTAATGTACTCGTACATGTGTACATGTAAAGGCATATAAACAATAAGACACTGACTGCCTATTTTTTTATTTATGATCATGTATGAAATACGAAGTGTGAGTAGGATTACGACAATCATGTTGTAATGCGAACGATGCCGATGACTGTAGTTTTCGTGTTCGTCTATCATCCCATGTTATATAGCGTTATTGCTTAACTTGGGCCATTAAAGGAACATTATGCCTCCTTTCCATTCCAGTAATTCCTTTCCGAGGCCGCTGGTTTTGACTAGTTAAAGTGGCTTATTAGGTTTCACTAACCTAGCATTGACGAATTGATAGGGAGTCCCGTATAGACAACTTCCTTTTTCTTCGTAGTGAAGTACATTTCATTAAATAGAAGTAGGTCCGGCCTGTTTAGAATAACGCAAATATCTGCAAGTTGATATTTGTGTAAAAGCATGGCGTGTAGGTATATTGATTTGATAATAATTTTAAAATTTATGAGGAAATGGCTGTTGTCCGCGTTTATTATGGTTTCTTACAAATCCCGTGGGAGCCGTAAGTAAAAAGAAGCTGATGTCACTCTCCGGCCTTTTAACTAACTCTATACCAAAAATCTAATTGTTCGGTTGCTTTGTTAGGTCGTGAAGGAAAGACAAACAAACACACATTCGCATTTTATAATATTAGCAAGGATTACATTTTTGAAAATACGTCAAAATAAAGAAAAACTTAACATACGGGATATAGTGTTTAAGAAACGTTAAAAAATATTACCAAATATTTAATATCATCAGTTACTCGATTAAAGCTCATGTCCATCACTGGTATAAGCTGATATATATTCTGGTATTAACTGTTGCATGATTCTGAAATGGAAATATATTGACCTGATTCACTAGCAGACGATACGGTTAAGTATCTGACTTTCGATCCCCGTAGATCTTAAAATCCGTATGAACAATGCAATCGTTTGATATATTATACGCTGCCATGAAACTGCTAAGTAGGGCACAACGTTGCTAGCTCTTGTCTCTTGTTATGATGTATGCAAACACAGACATGTCGGATTAATTATCGTTTGATTGATTGGGCTCCACTTGTAAACCGGTTGGGGCCAATATTTTTATGCATTAACTTATGAAAGCTGAAACTACGAAGGCGCGCAGCTAAATAAAATAATGCGAGTTCCGTTAACAATTAGCTAAATAAAAACTATTGAATGTAAAATTTTTATTCTTACATTATTGTTGAATAGCAAATTATAACAAAAGTTATTTACATTAACTTGACTTCAATGTCCCAAACATAGACGCATTATAAGCGTAAGTACCTTTTTACGTATGTAACTACAATAGATTATTTAACTATATCTATGTAATCATTAGAGTGTAGAATGTAATCTGTAAGTAGATAAATTTTCTGCGTAAATATAACGCATGCAATGAAATCACTTACTATTATTTAATACTAAGTATAAAGAAAACGCACACATCTGTAACTTTTCTGAGATTGTGCGTTTTAAGTAAATAAAATATCACTTGCTTCAACGGTGAAGGACAACATCGTGAGGAAACCTGCATACCTGACAGTCATCCATAATGTTCTCAAAGGTGTGTGTAGTCTACAAATCCGCACTGGGCCAGCGTGGGGGACTATGGCCTTAACCCCTTCTCACTGTGAGAGGAGACCCGTGCCCTTTAGTGGGTCCGTAATAGGTTGAAATGATGATGATGATGATAACGAAAACTAAATTTATGTTTTCATTACTATGATATACTTAAGATTCAGTTTAAAGAATACTGAAAAATTTAGATATAATACGTTCCTTTGATTAAATGCACCCTTTTTTAAAGTAGCTGTAAATTGTGTGATAAAAAAATATAATCAATTTAGCTACTTTTAATGTCACAGAAATTTGATTGTACACAGAAATATTTTAGAAAATAACGATAAACATATGTTTGAAAGTTATTCGTGTTCAGGAATGTAAAAGTATTGCAAGTGGATGTTTAAGCTTTACCCAAAAGTAACTTTTTACTCGCTACTACCTGATGTTATAAGCGAAGGAAGTTGCAAGTAAAATAATTAGAAATTTGCAGTTGTTGTATTTTGTTGATGCAGTCATATTAGACTGAAACGTCTCATGTGTCAGTCATATTAATGAATTCACTTTGGTCTTAGTTGACTTATTAAGCATTATTTATTGCGCATGGGTTCACTTATCGGTACTATAAAGAACTTTATCAAAACCCCTTATTAATAAACGCGTTGTTTGACGTTGAAGTGTGTTTTGCGTCATTGTAACATTTGAAAGCTGTTGTGAGTTAAAGTGTGACAAAACACCGCATAAGTATTCTGTCGTTACGTCGATTACGTTTATTAATAAGGGGGCTTAGGTGACGATTGTGATTTGCAATTAAAACAGACATTCTAATAAAAAAAGATAATAATAATAGCTTATACACGATACGATAGAGTCGCTCACAAAAACCTCGATGGAATCGTTATGATTGATTATCTTCCATTCCGCCCACGATCTGTCGAGACAATGGCCTCGCGCAGTTCATTTGTCCTAATTTCTTAAGCCCCACTGCACACTGCCGATTTCAAATATTAATTAGCTTATATTTTATGCAACGGATGTACGAGTAGTAGTAGAGCTTTTTTGTAACAATACTCGTCCAGCGAAGAAATACCACCATACTCGGTCGCAATGCATTGTCCGTGTAATTAAAGGCACATGAGGCTTTCCACCTCCGCTCCAGGTTGATGGAGGCAGGGTAGAACTTTGTAGGACAAGTTCCTTGCATTTCCACTTCCATCAGATGGGCCATTTTCTTGGTCTGGAATTATTGCTATAAAAAAAACTTTATTTTTTGATAATTTGTCTCTTTGTTACTTCACACAAAAAAGTTAGGATGATTAAATTGCCTTTTCTTTCCATTTATATTATACTTCGCTTAAAAGTAATTTTCTCATTGTATCTCGCAGTGTGTATTGTCTACAGAAGGTAGGTAATCAAGAATAGAAGACTCTGCATTCTAAAGTAACTTTACGAATATACCTTTGTAAAATATTAAAAGGAATATTAAAAATCCTTAAACGTTGCATTTTCATGCAAACTGCAATAAAAAAGTTCAGAGAAGTAATCTAAAATAACTCCTCTTTTATTTCACTACTTTAAAGAACAATAGTCTCAATCTCAAGCGGCTTGACCTTACTGTGAGTAAAATTAAATGCTTCGGGCAAGCAACCCTTTTGTTTTTCTTTTCATATACAATTTACCTTGAAGATGACTTTTCTTTTACGGGCTACGGCGTATAAAATTTTACAATGTATGATTCTTGGTATAGCATTCAAGCGCCTGAAGCGCTGTTTGAGAAAACGTTGGGGAAAATAATGGAACAAATACATATATGTAGCGAGTTATATGTAAAGTAATAACTTGAGTGCTTATGCAGTATGCACATATTTCCGCAGTCTGCACTGACAATGCTAACAAATATGATTGGTATGTTCATATAGGTAGGTACCTATAGTTATATGAAATAAGATTGTCTGCCTTGAAAAAGTGATGCCATAATCAATATTGCCAACAGAACAAAAATACAAACAAATGCAAACGAATTCTTATTAAAAACTCTTATTATTAAAATTCCGTAGTAATGCCACTGAACAAAATTTCTTTCGGATTACCGAAAAATGAATTATAATCATTACAAATTACATAAATAATCGTAATTCAGGCTTATAATTTTGTACATTGGGGTAACTTAATTTTAAAATACAACATTATCAGTCAGAAAGAAACAAATTCGTAACTAAAAAGTAGGCTGTACAAAAAGCCATTTTATCGGAGACCATATAGAATCACAAGTGTAAAAGTTACTATTTTTGAAGTTTTCGAATACTAAAATACGAAAGCTTAATTAATACATACCTATATATATATGGAAATGAGATCGTGTAGATATTTAGGTTGAGGATAAAATGTGTCTAATGGCCGAGTTCTGCTTCTTACTTCGACTGCGAAAAAATGGAAGTGATAGTGTTAATAATTTTTGGTTTAAATTTTAAGTGAATAACGTAAATTTTTTAATTGAAATTTTTTAATTTTCTTTCTGCTGTAAATTTAGTTAGTATTTATTTATTTATACATTTTAAAAGATTCACTGAGACAGCATCAAAAGTACCACCTATGGGCCTATTTGTATAACGAAATATTTGACTTGGACTTTGCCTATATTGCCAGATAAGGATAACTCCGGAGTTCATATGCTGTCAACGAAAAGCTGTTTAAGTCCATGTAGCCAAGATTTTCGAGAACTTCAAGTTCATAGAAAGTTAATATATAAGCATACAAGCTTACTTAGACAGCGACGACTAGATAGACAGAAGGTATCAAGCGAGTCATAGTCGTTTGACACAAAGGATTTGCTAGAAAATGTCTATTAACTCTTGCTTTGAAGATACTCAAGTTCTTAACTTTTTATTGACCTAAGTTAATTGGCTACGGCACTAATATTAAGAGTTCATGTCAATGGGCTATAAGATAGAGGAATAGCCATAAAAGACGCACTGTATTGGCTATAACGGTAATGGGGTGTTAATTGAAATATCCGATATACTCTTTACATTGAGGCGTGCCGGTCCTCACTAACAATTTTAAACTATCTCTAATAATGATCTATTTATCTATTAAATTAATAATAAACTGTGAATTTATTTTGCTAACTCATTTTCGAAATCACTATATTATGTTGCAATCTTACAGAGCAGCAGAGAGCTCTTTTTTGTTTAGAAGCCCTTTTAATTTTATTATTTTTATTTCTTTTCTCTTTTTTTTTTTTGCTGATTTTAAAAGTTTTTTGGTTACAGGAACCCTTAAACTATACCCTTAAAATTATTAAAAATTGTTTGCTTTGCATACGTCTGAAATATTGTACATAGTCAGTAAAATATACATTTTTCATTATAAGTCAAATGCGGATTAAAAGATATGACAAACCTTTTTCAGAATGTGACGGTGAATGAAGCCTCTTAGATATATTACTTGACCTAGTAACCACAATTTTATATTTCGACGCCCCCAGTCTATCATCTCTATTTAAATTATTCATATTTAATAAGTGGCACTAAGAATGCATACTAACATTATAAATGTAAAAATGTGAAGTCAAGTTTAGATTAGCATTAGTAGTTACTCAAATAGGAAGTTGCGACAAATTAAAGTAGGCAAGGAAAATATGTAGTAATTTTGTAAATTTTACTTGGCACACACTTAAAAATGTTGCAGAAAATGTTTATTTCTTGCCTTTTAGTTATTTTAGATAGTCAGCTTCATTATAAAAAAAAAAATCCTCGCTTTTCAGTAGGTAGGTTTGCAGTTATGCTATTAACATTTTTACAACTACATACCATTAAGGAAGCGCAACCCGTGTAATACATATATGTAATTGTATAGTTCCAGTGGCCAGCCGTGGTCTTCAGTGGCCTGCATAGAGGGTATGCACAGGGTATATAGATGATATAAAATGAAGAAAATCTTCAGTCCAATTTATAAAAAACTTAAGGATTAGCATTGTAAATTTAAGAGTTACTAAAAGCCTTCCCTTAAGTATTTATAACTCGTACTCGAGATTTTCTTCATTTTATATCATCAAAATCGGTTAATATTTGGCAGAGTAATCACATGTGCTAAACACGAGAATAATCTTCCATTTAATATTAAGACCACGCACTCATGGGACATTGCAAAACATAATTTGGATGTGTAGAGCACCGTAGAGTGATATTGGTACGCTTTTTGCCTCTGTAATGAAGAGTGTATATTTATTGTATTAAAAAAAACTCTGCTTCCAGGATCTGGCTGCCACTATACCTGATCTTTCTATCACGATCTTAAAAATTGAGGTACCAGCTTTCATGTGCCGATTTCACACGACGCTTCAACATGGGATTGTTAGCGCAATTTAAATACGTCATTGAGCCGATTTTGTACAAGTTTTCACATATAGATAACAGTGTCCCTTGGTTGTCATACATAGAGGATCCCTGCTAAGCCCTGGCTTGTCAGCTAGTAGGACGTAAACAGTAGAAATTGCTCTGTAGTCGCTTGATGTCTAATTAATCACTCACAACGTGATATTGTGCGGGCTGGAAAAATGCTGAATAACGATAAATGTGAGAAGGGACTGGCCAGCTGTTACCGCTTCAGCCCTTTAATGTCGGTACAGCTCGTAAATCTACATCTTCTTATAATAGCAAGGGTATCTTTTGTGATGTAGAGTAAATAGGTATATTTTATCTGGTATGTCTACTGGTGCTCTAAACAGAACTCTATGTCCACTCTTAGCATCTACTAATAACTTAATAATGTATATATATATGTATACCAATTACTATACCAGATAAAATATACCTATTTGTGAAAATTTTGTTAACTTGTAAGTGCGCTGCTGGCTTAAGAAGGTTGGGAAACCCTGTCATAGCCTTTCTGTCCAGAAAAAAACACCTACTGTTTCCGAGGGATGAAAAAATAACTTTTAGTAAAGGATAACGGGTAGCCGAGGCCAAAAGCTAGTTGTAATATAAAGGAGGAAAACCACTCGCCTTGAAATGTCCCCATACATACTATGATCTATTTTTCCTAGCTAGTCTAACTAGTCAGCTAGTTAAAAGATAAACATTTTGTAGGTTTTTCTCGTAGAATAATCACATTAAATTGTCACAAGAACCTATATTAAACAGTATTTGCTCTTAGCTGTAATTTAACTTAGCTGCAACTGTCCAAATGTTATTGAAAAATCTAGATGTATGTAGGGGGTTTCTCATTTAGGCTATAGCTACTATTCAGCGTTGTTATGTTTTTGTTTTTAATTACGAGAAGGGTTCCCTAGAACTGTATACATAAACATAAACGCGTTTCACACCTTTTTCTTCAACTCTTATGGAAAAGGTTTGCTACAGACTATAGCCATTGTACAGCGGTAATAGCGTTTCTAATCTTTTTATTAACTCAGGATGTAATTTGAGGGATACCCATTAGACTATAGCCGTATTAAAGCTCTAATAGCGTTCCAAGTCTTATCGACAACTCCTCTTACTAATTGCGTCGAGATTCCCTACAGAATATAGCCATTATACAGCAGTAATAGCGTTTCAAATCTTATAGTCTAGGCTTCGTGTTAGTTGAACGGGCTCCCATTCAGACAGAGCTTCCACACTCACCGCCGCTATCATAAAAATAGGGCACCCAACAGTAATAGGTGCATAGTTCTAGAATGATAAAAGGAGTGGGTTAAAGTAAGTGCCTTGAGTGGTACTCATTCTCAAAACAAGTCAGGCGTCCCAATACGTCACTTTATTTATTTTATTCCAAGTTATGTAATAATTCCTAAAAAATTAGACGACTCGTAAACCGATATTAAAATTTCGACAATGTCGCTCGAAGCTATAAGTTTGCTATATGCCTTTTAATATTGCTGATTAGGCACAGACATCTCGAAAGTAATGTTAAATCCTGAAGTAATTGATCTCTAACAAATAATAATTGGTCTGTGGGTCCGTACAAATGATCGTTTCGAGAGAAAGGGACAAGACGCTTAAAAACTTTTTTAGGCTCCATTCAAATGGAATGTTTGTTTTTTGCTTAGTTGTTTGTTTAATAATATTTAGCTAAACTAATGCACTGATGTTGATAGAAAAATTTAATACATGGATGTTATCAACCTGTATATTTTTATCGTTTTTTAAAACCACTTTTACTCATCTAAGCCGTAAACATGGTTTTAAAAATTTGCCTTTTTTATCTATGGTTCGTATAACAGAGTTTAAGCAACGTATAACGAAATTTTGCTACGACATAGCTTGTAACTTGGAGATAGAATTGTACGGATATAGGATACTTTTTAGACCAAGGAAACCGGACAACATGTAGACTTTTATAATTGCATAAATGGGACAACTTGTAGTAGAATAAAAAAAATGCATTTTTAGTACTTAAGAACGTTGTAGTAATATGGTTCTTGGTAAAAACGGTTGTGGTTTGTTCTATTACAGGAGACGTATCGACGTTGGGCGTGTAGCACAATGGTTCCACTTTGGGTAGAAGAAGGCGCTGAGGACGGTGACGAGGGCGGGCGGTCGCGGCGTGCGCCCGCAGAACACACAGCCAGGTGGCATGCGCGACACCTCGAGCGCGTAGGTAATGACGAGTCTAAGGCAAACAGTTTAAAATAAAGACAATACGAAAATTCACAAAATAATTTCTAAACTCATATATTCCGGTCCTAATATAAGCACTTTTGAAATGGAAGTTTGTCTTTTTGTAGTGAATACCACCGGTTTGGAAGGCAGATGCTACCGAGAATAAGATTGCAACAAACTCAGCAGTTGTTCTTTTTGAACATCATCATTTTACAAGTTCACAGTAAACATTCTGCCTTGCGAGATATGATTGTGGAGTGATGGGCTTCCAAGCAACCTTGTCTTGCAGAAATTCAACAATTATTAAGACGTAATAAAAATTTTTTGGGTGTAATTTTTTGCGCCACCTATACTTATTCGGTTAGACGTAAACGGCAAACAAAAAACGCACTTACAAAGTCGCGTGCACCCAGCCTAACTGTTTGTTTAATTTAGATCTAAAGTAACAACTCCATAGAAATATCGCCAACCCAACCGGCCCACTGCAAGGCACGGGTAACCTCTCAAAATTATTATATGAGCTATTCACACGCCTTTGGGAAACTTACAGGCATCCTCGCGATGTTTTCCTTCACTTTTATTGTGCCTTTTGGAGTAGAGACTTTGGGACCGTGGGGTCCGGAGGCAAGAGCCCTTTTCAAAGAATTATCAAAAAGGGTTATCAAGTCTACCGGTGATCCTAGAGCGGGCAGTTACCTTGGCCAACGAATTAGTTTGGCCATCCAAAGGGGCAATGCTGCCAGCATCTTAGGAACTGTGCCTCGCTGCGGTGGTTTCGAGGACGTTTTAGATTTTATTTAGTTTTAAATAGTTTATTTTAGGTTATATTTATAAAACAATTACTTTAACGGTGTGATAATTTAATAGTTTAAATTCAAAACGCATATAACTCCGAATAGGAATACGCTCCGGCGCTCCGGCGTGTGCCGGCTCGATTTCGGTCCCACGAAAGGCAGACTGAAGCTTTTACCTGGATACTAGGCTGCCAGCGCTACTTTAAATTTCAGTCAGCTAAACGTTAGGTCGGTTATCATGATAAGTTACACTAGGGGCTCTGAACTATATGTGCAGGTCACCTGGACCGGCGGCGCGGCGGCGGAGTCGTCGGTCGCTGGGTGCGCGCCGCAGCCGCGGGTCCTGGTCGGCCTCTCGTGCGCCTCAAGCCTTGCCTCTCCGTCTGCCAACTCGTCGAGCAGCACTGCCCCTATTTCCTGCCGGCGGACCGAGCACCTGCATACCCCACTCAGTACGCCGGAGAGCCCACCTTCTTATGCCTTGGTAAGAAATGACCATTTAAGGGAAAAAAGAACTTCATTAACATTCATCAACCCATTACCACCCTATTACAGGGCACGAGTCTCGTCTCAGAATCAGAAGGGTTTATAGGCCTGGATCGGCTTTGAGAAAATTATAGAGAACTCTCAGTCATGCATGTTTCCTCAGGTGACATTTAATTACTTAAACAATCCATGACTTCGAAAGAATATAGGTGCTTGCCGGGAATCAATCTCGGTCCCCCCCGAAAGTAAAAAAGGAGACCTAGGCTCTATACAATCTCCATTTTTATCGCAAACACGTAAATTCACATAATAAATAAATAAATAAATAAATAAATAAATAAATATACTACGACAACACACACACCGCCATCTAGTCCCAAAGTAAGCGTAGCTTGTGTTATGGGTACTAAGATAACTGACGAATATTTTTATGAATTGTATACATAAATACTTATATATAATACACATATAAACACCCAGACACTGAAAAACATTCATGTTCATCACACAAACATTTTCCAGTTGTGGGAATCGAACCCACGGCCTTGGACTCAGAAAGCAGGGTCGCTGCCCACTGCGCCAATCGGCCGTCGAATCATTAACATGTTTAACATAATGTTAAACATGTTATTGATGAGATCCGTAGAAGTAGACATAGCAACATATCGACAAAGCTCAGAGAGTCGCGAAGCTTAAGTGGCAATGGTCCGCCATTGCCACTTAAGCTTCGCGACAAACGTTTGGCGTTGAGTTCCCTGGGTGCTGGAGCAGCCACCCCGAAAACTCACCCCTGATTCAAGCAATTGTTGTATTGGTAGATTCTCCACATGGTGGGCAGGTGACATAAAAGGAGTCATCGGGAGTTAATGGATAACAGCGGGACCAAACGGTACTTCTGTTACATTAAAAATACCTTTCCAGCGGTGGTTGCTCTGTGGTTGCAATGATGATGATAATGATTAAACATTAAATACTTTCGTATAACTGAATAACGAGGATTTGAACCTGGTATGCAGTCAAAAAGGTACGTTATAGAAACTGTTTACTAGTCATTTTATATGATATGGTAGGTAATTAAGAAATAATACCTGGCTAACTTTTTCGTGGGCTTCCTTTTAGACCAGAGTGCGTTACTTTAGTTTTTAGTTGTCAATTTTGGAAAACTATTACTAATGCAACTACTACAGCACAAGACACACCTAAATGTATTCATCAAAAATATCTTTAATAAATAAAATTGATAAAGAAAGTTTTACTTTGACTTTGACTTGTTAGTAGAATATAATTTGGATTTCCTACCTCATGAAAGATAAAAGCGATCCGGAGCGAGCGAAGCGTATAAATGGTTATTATTTATACGTTTCCCTATAGTTGCTGACTATAATTATTAAATATTATCTCCTAAGGAAGTAAGGATATTCTAGAAATCTGGCACAAAGTATATCAGCTCAGTAGAATATTGATAATCCGAATATCATTAGATAATTTGGAATTCCGCGTGAGACTAATTTTGTTCGTTACTGTACTTCCTTTTCGAGAAATCGTCATTGTCATCAAAACTCGTCGGGTCATAGTTGGGCATTGGCTTAGCCAACCGAATTTATCCATCGGGCGTTGACAGAAGCAGTTTCGTCCCAACTCCAACAATGTACTGGCTGCTTGGACTTTCTCAATTTCTGAGACTTTCCAGTTTGCCCTCCAACAATTTCTAAAGGGCTCTAATAGGTACCGTCTCTCGTCTCGTCTGCCTACATATGTACAGCCCAGTATATTAAACTTGTCTTGCGGTTCTTGAAATAGTTCTTAGAGTTTATGTTCACCGAGTACTCATATCAACACTTTGCACTTGAAAATAAGCAGACTTTTCCTGGTTTCATAGATAGACTTCTATGCAGCTTCAAGCACCACAGTGCAATGGCCTATGTTAGGATTTATCGAAGAGTATTCTATCAAAGCGCTCAGGCCAGAGAGTGCCAGAGAGTGGTAGGTTCATATCCTGTCGGTACCAAAACATAATACTTCATTCTATTCCAATTCTTTCTCAATCGAAGCTGTTCGATTATGGAATGCTCTCCCTGTTCATATCAGGCGTATGCAGTCTCTACCCATTTCAAACCTACTAAAAACACTTTTTACCACCTTACTGTATGTAGTATGTGTATTTATTAATCATTCCCTTTTTATTGTATTTGACATTTTCCCTCTTTTTCAGCTTGTTTATAAATATGCTCTTTTTGGTTATTTTCCTTTCTGGCTTATTTATGACATATAGGTATATATTGTGTATAATATTTTATATTTAATTTATATATATTGTATTATATTTTTATATTATATGTGTACGTATATGAAGTAAGTATTTTATTTAATTTATTATTATTTATCTATTTTGTAATTTATGTTTATCATGTAAGTATTTTTCTTGTAGTTGTACCCTAACCCCCCTTCTTAACTTGATGTACTTTGGTTGGTCGCCTGTTAGAGATTGCTTTTTAGCGATAAGGCCGCCTTTTGAACCATTTCTTTCTTTCTTTCAATTGTGTCTTTCAATTTTTAATGCTTTGTCTTTGGTGTACAATAAAGTGTATTTGATACATATTCCTGCCACCTGAGTTGGGTATCAGCCTCCACGGCTACGTACACATTGTTTAGGCTGTCGAAACCTACGTACAATGTATATCCTAATTCAAGGGATATTAGGATATACATTGTACAATACGTTTAACGTTCGAAGCTTGCATATTAAAAAGAAGAGAGGAAATGTAATCTCTGGGCTTAATGAATAAAGTATGATAGTGATTTATAATGTAATCTTCGAATTTTATGTGAAATGGGGATGCATTAAAGCGGAAATATTCGGTTATTCTTGGCAAACGCGTGCATGTAGCCGACAGCGGTGTATTAGGCTCGATTAGTCGACGCTTGGCCTGCGTTCAAAACGAGCAACCTCAAAACAAATGGCACCTTTTCTGCGCTGTACCCGCTATTGTTTTTCCTTTCACATCACTTTGACCAATTGTTGCATCTTGGCTTTCTCACGTAACGATTCTTTCCTTTTTTGCCGTCTTCACAGTTGAAATGTAATTAACCAGTATGGTTTTTTTTCTTTCGTAAGATAAGAGCATTGCAAGGAATATGTAAGCAGTTGCCATTGATTGGATCTCCCCTATGGTAGATATTTAATTTTCCTTAAAAATTTACAACTATCATGGATGGAAATCTGAAAGGTACCTACTCCATAAAAGACAACTTCGCTTTACCAGGAAGCTAAAATTATTGTATAAGATATAGGCAATCGTGCAATAGGAAATATTGTACTTGAAATGCTATTATTATTATTTGCTAGTGTTTCCCCCCGACTTGCTCCGCGGACAACTCATTAAAGGTAAGTTATCCCATACAAACTTTCTTCCGCTATTCTACACAATTTACCCCGACTAACCGCGTCGACTAGCCCACTATTTCTACGGTCGCTTTTCTGCATCGCCTTTTTAGCATCGTACTATCAAATGCAAGAAAGGATTTTTAAATCGGCCCGGAATTTTCCAAACATAAATAAAACTCTTTAGCTTAGTAGGTTTCCTAAGGTTGCCTGGTAGAGATCGCTGCTAACCGATAAGGCCGTCTTTTGTATTCTACTCCAATCTTGGTGTTTCTCTCTAATTTTCCTTTATTTTCATTACTAGGTAGTGGGCTAAAATTAAGTATAAATAATAAATAATAGTAATAATGAATATACTTCGACAATACACACATCGTCATCTAGTTCCAAAGTAAGCGTAGCTTGTGTTATGGGTACTAAGATGACTGATGAATATTTTTATGAATAACTAGCGTACCCAGCCCGGCGAGGCGGGCTGGGTACGTTTTGGGTACGCTAGCGGGCGGGATTTTGCTTTATTTTATTTAAACAATAAACTTACGTCATTCAATTTTTAATTTAAGTCTCATAATATATTTAATCATTTATTTCTCTCCGTATTCATTATCTTCTATTCTCTTCTGGAGCGGGTATAGATCATTATCTACACCCATGTACACCCAACAATAGAATATCATCATAGTAAATAAAAGCTGTATTTGACAGTTTGACAGTTCAAAAATAGGAGGGCTCCGATCGTCACCAAACTTTACAGGATTACTCGCCAGGTCAATCCGGAGATTCCCTGAAAGTTTCATTGAAATCGGTCCAGCCGTTTCGGAGCCTATACGGAACATACCCACACACTTTCTCTTTTATATATATAGATATACATAAATACTTATAATATACATATAAACACCCAGACACTGAAAAACATTCAAGTTCATCACACAAATATTTTCCAGTTGTGGGAATCGAACCCACAGCCTTGACTCAGAAAGCAGCGTCGCTGCCCACTGCGCCAATCGGCCATCAACAAATAGATTTATGGATTTATTTGTAACACAATGTCGGGCAAATTTCAACGCTTTTCTTTCGGAATTAATGGGAATTGACACATTTTTCAGATCCGCGTATACCGGAGACGGGCGCGCAGGCAAACAAATCCAACTACGGAGCCGATGAGTGCTGCTATTGGTACTGCGAGGGGCGGCTGTGCTACCGTTGCGAGGCGCGACTCAGCGAGCCGCCCCGACCTGATGCAGAGTGGTGCTCGCCCGTTGAAGAACGCGTCGCAACCTGCTCGGTGCCGTATCAGGCACCCGCAGCCGCTGGCTCCATCCCACCAAGCCTTGGCCTCCTCCTAGCCTCAGTCATCGTTTCCATCACCACACAGATTCGGACTCACTGGACACCTACACCACTAGTGAATGTGCGCGATACGAGGTTATAGTTTTACGTAAACGTGCGTCGCACCCCAAGTCCCGCGATCGCCGGACTATGAAACTTGTATTAGTGCTGTACTTATGATAATAAATTGCGACGATGCGATCCGCCGAGCGCGAGGCGTCTATAGACTGTAAGTTTATATCTGTGGTCGTTTTACACATCTTTACGGATGAAACACCAATTACTTATGAGTTTTGTCGCGAAGCTTTGAGCCGACATTCCGGCCAGTATAGTTATATTTTTCGCCACGAAATGTAACGAATACATAATATATTTGCGTTAAGTGAGATGGTTGTATATTTTACACTAGGTACAGTGACAGACGAGAGGTGCAAGAGCCCCCAGAGCATTTCATTTATTTTTGCTAAACACTCTATTGCTGTGAATACAATTTTCGATGCAAAATGCCAAACATAAAACTCATGTCTTGGCAGTTTAGTGAAATGCAATACAAAAATGCGATATTTCTAGAAGTGTGAATAGTTTTAGACTTGAGACCTCAAAATAAATTACATTGAGCATATATGCCGCATAAATATAAGGTAGCGAAGATAATATTAGTTACAATATCTATAGAAGGTCCGTTAAAAATGTTGATGGTTACTTTCTATGAATATTATCAACTACCTTATATGTATCTGAAGCCATTGGCCATTGTTGTAACGAAAATGTATACTTAACTTAAATTGTCACGAATTACAACAATAATTCTCCTATATTTAAACAATAGTGACAATAGTGCAAATTCGTTTTGTAGTGTTAATTACTTTTTAGAAGAACATTGGTAAAGAGGCGGGGCTTCGTGACTTCGTTGTTGGTGGTGTTGCTAATAGCGTTTAATGGTAGTATTTGGCAGTATACGAATACATTATCCGGTTCCAATTACCTACATTATAATATAGCTATAGCTGTAGCCTTAATAAGCGCGATGGTTTATGTATATGATGTGTAAGATTACTTTAAGCTTGAGACTTTCGACACCACTTTACAAAGGTATGTTATACACATACCTATGTCGGCATGAAGTCTGCTCACCTATGCTAGAAGCAATTTTGACGAATATTCGTGAAAGTACCACTCAACCTATGCGAACAGCCGCACGAGTCGCGTAAACCAGAAAATGCTAGCCCGACGTGACGTAAACGCGGACTGCACTCAGAGCTCTGATAAACTCGAGCGGGTTTCAACGCACGAGCGATATATTCATTTGCACGAGCCAAAAGAATACATTACATGGCATAGCAAAATTTTCGCACGAAGCCTTTATTGAGCTTTAAAGTGTCGTTTTGATGTCCATTAAAATATTGAATCGGTGATTCTATGCCGTTAAATAAAGGGAAAAATTGTTATGTAATTGTTTGAACTATGTATCTACATAGTTCCAAAATTAAAGAATTGTTGTTTTTTTGAACTATATAGATATACTTTTTAAATATCGTTCAACGGGTACATACTGCGATAATATTATTTTTATTTTTATTTTGAAGTTCGTAAGCAAAAACTTAATCGTGGGGACGACTTTAAATACCCAAGTGTGTGGAATCAAGTGGTAGGATTATGCAAACCAACAAAGTATCGTACAGCTTCTAAATTTAAAAGTAAGTGTAGTATGTCGAACAGTTCGTGAAATACCGACAAAAAGAACACGATAGCGGGTAGTCAGTTTCTGCCCGTGACATCCAACATGACACCTCGTACCTACGTAGTCCCGTCGTGACCACGATCACATCCATGCAACCGGGTCGAAATATCGACAAAACCAAAAATATTATCGAGGTATGTACCCGTTGAACTATATTTAAGATATGTAGATGCATATATAAGTTTCAACAAACAATAAATATAGCGCTCCATGCGCAATCAAATCACATTATATTTTTGCCTGGTAACATATCTATAGGTACTACAACAAAGCACTACCTCAGCAGTTAATAATAATGTGTGTAATATGCCCGTGCCATAAAGACTACCTAACTAATCAACAACCAGTGACGATAGCCAGCCACCTTGGTCGCCTAATTTTGGTATATTGTGTAAATCATATTGTATCTATTAAATTAGGATTAATTAATTAAAAGTAGTTGTTGTTTTGTAAGAAAGTATGGCGTCATTAGCATGTTAATGACAATTATATTAAATAATATATCCGTCTTATGAATTAATTACAGATAAAAACGTGTTGAAAGAAGTTTTTATATGAATTGACTAATTAATATATATATATATATATACTATATATATATATATATATATACTATATATATATATATAAAAAGGTGTTGTATTATGGCGACAAAACTACCTTAAACACGGGTATAGTCATCGTCATAATTGAATAGGTAACAATGTTTGTTATTTTGTCTTATTTTTTTAAAAAGTATGAAATTATAGTGGTATCGTTGAAGATTTTGTGATTGAGAAGAAGATAAAAATTAATGGTTATTAAGACTTTATTGAATGGACATTTGTTGAGATATTGTCCTCGATCGGGGATGAAGTTGTTGTATTCGAAAGATAATAATATTAAATAAGTTATTTTTTACGTTTTTATTGTGTAAATATATCAAAAACGGTTTGTTGTTTCCATTCCCGTACTTAACGTCACCCAAGGTGCTAAACGTCTATTAACGCTTCTTAGATTTCTTTTGTTTTCCTCTACTTCAACCTAATAACGTGATCTGTTTGTCGGTCTGCGTGAGGATGGATGTTACAGAGATTAAGCGGAAGAAGCAATTTTAAGAAATCTCGCACCAACTCGGGATCACACTGAATTTCCAAAGTGTCTTATCCATATCACTACTCTCTATACAGTAAGCATACCGAAAGCGATTATTTTCATAGCATATTGAAAGGGTACTCGATTCGCAATCCTCGTAGGTTGTGTGTTTCTAATTAGCAAATGATACCTAGTGCCTTCACCAACTCAAAGCTAACATAGCCTCATACTGTTTAAGAAATGTTCTGGCACTAAGTATTCCATCCGATAATGGACTGAAATAATTTATATATTATGACCAGCAGAGAAGTTTTAGTTTTCTATAAGTGTCAGTGCCTGGTCTAGAGAGACTTACAGAATACTTAAAAAACAATTTAGTCGATAAATAGTTAGGTTAAATTATCGATCTTTTAATTGAGACGGTCCAGTTGCTTTTAACAATTGCGCGTATTAAACGATAAATGTGGATTATTACTAAAATAAAACCTCTTTTAAAGAATAACAATATTGGCTACCCACGTTATATCTGAATATGAAATTGTTATTCGAGTATGAGTTTTTTTAAACACTACCTTATCATAAAAGGAAAAAAAATAGTTTTAATAATACAACTAGAAACAGTGTATTAAAGTAAAAAAAAAACTTTTTTTTATATTCTCCGATAGTTAGATTTTAATATTATAATTGAATACAACGTAGGTATATAATTTTTAATAGTTAGCTAGTTATTCATAAATTACACATACTAACAAGGAATGGAAAAGAAAATGGAAGATTACTTCCATTTTCCATTCAAAATGTTCTTATTCGTATGTCGTACAGAACTTAATATCTTATTGGGCTAACTATTCGAAGCATTTATTTTCTATTACTGCGTTAATATTTCTTTCTTTGACCAGACTCTCAAACAGATTTTATCACAATTTTAACTAAACCTATAACCTTTTTTT
Organism: Pararge aegeria; assembly: GCF_905163445.1. NCBI lineage: Eukaryota > Metazoa > Arthropoda > Insecta > Lepidoptera > Nymphalidae > Pararge > Pararge aegeria. The sequence continues at coordinate 9,811,331 of NC_053183.1, forward strand.
ATTAGAAACTGAGATACTTTTCAAAATTACCAAAGTAATTTATTAGATAAAAATTCCTTATTACTCCTATAGGAAGGGGTATTTTTCACAATATCTACTTGTATCTATGTATAAATTATCAAATTTAGAATTAGAAATGAATTACTAGAGCATAATAAATTAATTGAAACAATTTCGAGCACTCGTTAAAACTCACACATTGACCGTGCATCCTTCTTTTCGGATTTCTACTCTCACTCTAATTAATCTTCACTTGGCTACTATTCTATTCTAAAGTAGATAAAAAAAAGACCAAAAGATAGGAGATCGGTTTAAATGTTGTTAATGCAGTACAGGCGTCTCGTTTACATCAGCCGTTCAGGCGTTCAATGTATGTTCGCAGATTAAGAAATATAACTTTCAGGACGTAAGAACATTTTTATTACACGTCGGACTTTTTATTAAATGCAGAAAACTGATGTTACGGGGATAGCTGTTTTTTTAGCAAATAAAAACCAATGAGTCATTGGAATCATTAATTTAATGAAAGACTTGCCATGAGAATTAAAATCGCAAGCTACAAGAATTTTATATACCAACCAAATTTCTTACACTTGTTCACTTTTTAGTTAGTTTTGTCCTATATGACATCTTTATTGAATACAATAAAATTAGGATTTAGTAGAATAAGAAAATTTGAGGCAGATGAAATTGTTTTACTTTATCATTCTTATTACAATACGGTACCTACAGACTTTATGGATATGTCGCATGACGGTAATTTATTAGATAAATACATTTATATATCACATCACTATTAAGATTAGGTTTCACCACATTATTTTACAGAATGACATGATTAGACGCCCGTTTCCTGCATCTAACTAAAAGTCCGATTATGATATATATGCGATGCAAAAGTTTTAAACTCCTTTGATATTTACAAAGAGGCTGTCTTTAATTTATCGAAGTTATAATGGAAAGCTTAATGTTTGTTTACATTTCTTCTTCAAAAAATTATAGAAGAGACATAGAATAACATCTATAGAGAGTACCTACTTTTACTTTGCTTGGCCAAAGTCAGTGTTAAACGTGAGATAGTATGTCACACACAAATAGTCCTCCATTATTAATACTGGAAGTCATCAAATAACAATGACAATTTTTTTTCCCCTTGTAGCGCTAAATGTTGTAATTCTAGTGCTGGAGCTAATATTGTAGTGTTTTGGTAATTCTAATTTTATTCTTTTGACACTTGTATTATAGTCCATTGGAAACAAAACAAAGTGAAAACAGCCTGTCCAATGATAATAATAAAGGTCGGTGCGCATGTCAGTTGCAAAAGTTTGTCTACTTTAAGCACAGCTTCATAAGTGCACGTTTTGTTGAGCACGCTATTCTCAGAGATTTTCGCGAGCCTTAATGCTTTTTACTTGGACTGGATATTGCTAACAAATTCGTTGTTGGCTTTTTCTAAATTATTCTTAATAAACGTTTTACGTAGGTATGTAAAGTTTCAGTCGTGAACAGCAGGCAATATTTTGTTTGTTTATGCGTTAATAGTATTGAAGCTGGTACTGATAGCCGTCCCCGTCTGGGAATTTGCTAATTTCACTTTACTCCTGAAGCTTTTTTTTTGCGACTTATATTCTAAGAATTAATTTTGTTCAAGTTCAAGATCAAGTATTGCTCTTTAATCTATACTTATGGTCTAGATCTTACAGTACTTATTGATCAATGTTAAACCTGACCTAGAGATTTAGAAATTTGGAAGAAATATTCCTTGACTACCCTAGAAGTGCACTAAAAAGAATTGTTTGAAATCCATGAACGCAATTTCAATTGCGTTATTCGGGCTTTAAATTATAATAATTAATAGGTAGCAACACATGCTTTAGATAAATGTTATGCAATTCACATTCCATTGTCCATTCGTTCTTGCAAAAATTCTATTATCGAGAACAAGAAATCAGAACTTGTTTTTTTTGAAAAAAGGCCACAATTAAGTTTATTTTACTGAAAAATGCTCATACGTCCTTCTTAAAATTGTACTAAAACCAATGAATCTACAATTATGCGTACCTAAATACTAGATATAGGATATTAAATTTTAAATAAGCTACTCTAAAGTTTATTATTGAGACCATTCAATTTCTCATTGATTTCGTAGGGACACAAAAGTAGCAATAATTCGTAGGGATAACTGAATAATCATGTAGAGTTCATATCCGCAGAAAGTTTGGGGATGCAGATGGGTTAGGTCGGAGCGAAGGCACCGGAACCCTGCTGGCTTATGCTGTAAGAATTTTTATGGTGGTACTGATGTAACAGTATCCTGACAGCGGTGATTGCCTGTCGACAATGGTGACAATTTAATCTTATGCAGAACTCTCAAGTGTTGAACGAGAATAAATTGGCGAATTATCGACGCAATTGCGACTTGCTAGGTTAAAAAATTACAGCATAACTCCGCGAGGCATGCCATGGGATACTTGCTCTTCTACGTAGGTTAGCATAAAGGGTGTTTGGTTTGGTGATAGCGTGTACATTATGTTTTTGAATAATATACGTATGTTTTGATGTACATAAATAATGTGTAAATGTTTAACGCACAAATAATTACAAGAAAATAAAACAATGTATGAAAATTATTCTGTATTTAGCTCTAAACTATAACCGAAAGGTTCCATACCTTAGGAATACAACCTAGATACCCTCGTGCGTCTGCTGCCAAGCTGTGCCATTTTATTATTAAGTTCTTACCTAAATTTATGTTTTTAGCTGTATATTTTGGTTTTGGCAGTACGAAGTAACAAAATCCTCCTCTAAATATATAAAAAAAAGAATTCAATAACTACGGAAATAATTAGTTATTGTGTAAGACATCTTTCACGTTAGGATACGCAGCGACACTGTTGACTGTTAAACACACGCACAAACAATGCAAATAAGCTCACGGCGCTTGCTGCTGATACCAAGTTATAAATATAGATAGTTTCAACAGATGCAGAGCATGGTCCGTTATCGTTAATGTAAGGAAAACACCAAATCGTAGCATTTTACATACAATAGTCTTAGTTTTGAGTACAAATAGATGTGACCTGCACTACACTGGTCGACTCGATTTTAAAAATATTTTATACAGTAAATTTTTATTTTATTCAGAACGCGATGTGAAAATATACAGTACACAAGAATTAATAAGGGCATTATTTGAATGTGTAAAATTTATGTGGTCAGTAAATTATTCTTTTTACAGAATTGGTTTTTTATTATTATATATTCCGCTGCGTGTTCTGCTATGAATTTAAAATTATAGCTGTATTACCATGAAAGTTCTGAAGGTACTTACTCCTTTAGTCGGGAAAGTTATTAAAACTATTAAATTAACCTAACCGCTATTATTGAATGTTAATTTGCTTATGTTATTTTTTCCTTTTGCTCATCAATCTACATATTTCAGTATATCTATATATCAGTGGATATTAATTTTGAACTCCCTGAAGAAAATAATCGCCTGCGGAAACTTTATATATAACTATAGTCCCACAAAGTTATCTAACTTATTGTCAGCGTCAAAATACCAGCGACTACGGTAGAAAACATACGGTGTCAATTAATTCCAATTTTGGTTAGTGAGTCAGATAAGTTTGATAGTATATCGTATACGTACAAGTTGCTTGTTATGACGTATATTTTGACACCTCTGTAGTTTATTGTCATTCCGAATCCAGCTAGTACTTACTGGCTGTAACATTTAGTTTAACATATTTTTAAAATTTAAACAGTTCAAGCTAGATGAAACAGATGTTTTTTTTTCAACGTAAAAATTTACAGCACGTTTCAATCGCATTTCTACTCGTAGCCAATATACTTTGTGTTGCTAACTACAACTACGTTTGGATGCAACACAAGCACGTTTAAACCGATATTTGTCTAACAAAAATGGTCCAAGAGTTCGTAGAGATTTGGAGTTTGCTGCAGGTAACAAGCGTGTGAAATCCGGCATGACCTTTGTGTGCAGAATGTACGTCAAGTACATGTATCTAAGCTTCCTTTTATTTGGACATAAAATCGGCGTTTCATAGATCGGCGATAAGCACTTGCAAATCTTTGCCAGTGAAATAGTCTACGCGTTTGAATTTGTCGAAACTCCCTGAGCTTTGGCATTCATGTGTACCCGGTTTCAAATTGCGGTTATTGATGAGTTTTTAACGTCATAGCGGATCAAAGCCATGTTGTAAATCTAGCCCAATTTTAACATAGCATTATAAGAGAAACTTAAGGGAAAGGGTCAAAGTTATACCTTGCAATAGCTTTATCTTTTTAAATTATAACAGTAGTAAGTACTTTCAGAGCGCTTGCACAATTCGTGCGATCTGAATCCAATAAAAATACTCGGGAATGGAAAAATTTCGGCTGAATTTGAATGCTTTCATGCTAATGTACTAATGGTTCCACGTCAGTCAAATGAACAAGTACTAGCACAACCGCACTTATGATAACTACGCTTTATACTTACTATGATTACTATGGGTACATACACAGATTCCGATAGTACGTTCACAAGCGCTCTTTAGCTCAAGACCACAAACATGGACACAACAATCCGACGTAATATAAATAAACAATAAACATGTAGAAGGGATCAATAAACAGGCGCTTGATTCGTTTCTGTGGGATTCCGTAGTCAAACAAGGAGCATTTAAACTTTTGAGTTTTTTTTTGTCATAAATGAGAGTTTCAGTCACCCGACTAGGTACTACCAAAGCTCCCTATGTATGGTTAAAAATTGCTAAAGGTGCTAATACTGTAGTGTACAAAACTCTTAAACTAGACTATATTTACATTTCTAAAATAGTGCGGTCTCTTTTTCGATGTATTATTTGTAGTAAAAGATAGTACTATTTTAAGAAATGTCATTAATTGACAGTATAGTTCAAAGATTTGAGTTCAACAGAATTGGCAACGTTATGTGTTTCCACTCAGTCAAGTTTAGAAAAGAAATATGGTGATTGTAATTTCGATAGATATATATTTAAAAAGAAGATGCCTTATTTAAGCAAGGAAGTAGTCGCACTTAACTTACCAAATAAAAAAGATGAAAATGTCGTGTGTGTGTGCTAGAAACAAATCTACTGTATATGAAACGTTAAACTTAAAAAAAATACGTCTTATTAGCATTAATCTTAGTATTAGCTAACGGTTAGAAGATTTATTGATTGGTATGACTACGGAACCCTGTTTTATGCGTCTTTTGATACGCATTTGACCAGTTATTTAAGTTTTACTGAGTAGAATTGACGATACATTTCTTATGATTTAGATTTTAGAATGTAGGTTTAAATGGGCCACAATTGATTTGATTTTCATATTATTATTTTTTAGCACGTTATCCATATCTCAAATGGTTTTAAGTAATTACAAATATATGCTTATGGTGTGTCCCTATATTGCACCAAATCTTCGTCCTATCCAAAATATCTTGTGTTTAAGACTGACAAATATATGTGAATGTCTGCACAGTACTATTATATTTATAATAATATTCCTTAACAACGTCAACCTAACATTCATAATCCAATATAAAAAGAATTTAAGGTGTGCTAGACGCATGTTACACAGACACGTTACGTGAGTAAGCAGGAATCGGCACAGCCATGCCTGTTACAAAAAGCAGCTCGATCTGCCTAAAAACACGAGCGAGCCCACTCAGGGAACTCGTCAAAATTTAGCCAATCGGTACGAGTCGTAAGTAATCCTTTGTGAATGCGTCAGCCGCATTAAATTTGGTGACCCGCACTAAAGTAAAGCACGCAGCAGCTAAACTAAATCTAATCTACGAGTAGATATGTAAAAAACTAATACATATAATGAAACTATATTGTATGGTATATGCAATTATATGCAAAAACATAAACAAGGATCAGATTATTAGAGAAGTTTGTTATTTCAAAGTTTCTTATTTTAAAGACTCGCAAGAAGTTTCACCCAAAAAAGTTGCTCTGCAGGACAAAACAAAGCAAAGGGTAGCTTATTTAAATCGATACGCACAATTAACATTTTGTTATTGTCTACGTTAGGCCTCAGTGCACGGATAAAACCACAAAAATTTGAAGGAATCTAGGTTTAACTATATAAAGTGTTTTAATGTTATGTTTTGTTATAAAATGATTGTATTATTCAAGACATGAGTTTCTAGAGTTAACTTATTCAAACCAACATCATTATTTATATGTATATGATTAATTATGCGTAGATGTGGTACTCTAGGTTCAAAAATTAGATAAATTTATTGTTATGAATAAGAAGTAACTTTCAAGCAATGCAATTCGAGAACTAGTTTGTACATTATAGGAAACTTAGGGTTTCGGGCATTCTAATATTAGTCATTTCAGTACACTTGGAATTTTGAGATTGGAGGTAGAAATAAGCGGTTGTTTTTATACATGATACATAAATCGCGTAGGTAGGACAGCGATCAAGAGTAATTTGATGTAATTATGTATATAATCTGTTAAGTGAAAATATTTTGTAATTACATAAATAAGATCCATTTTACAGAGAAACGATTACGAAAGTTTATTTTTCACGAACGTTAATATTTTCTGTGGAAGTATCCCTAAGCATTTAAGTAGTCTTGATAGTGTATTGTTCGATCATATTTAAAGTGATTTTAATTTTATGATTTAGTCTTTTACCTATCCTTGTCTGTCGTGTTCTAAGCTAATTATTAGCTTATCATCCTTGAAACACAATGTCTTATGATGGTGATAGTTATAAAATGACGAAGTTAAAATCTTATGATGAAAAAAAAATAGTCATGATAAGGTTTTTAATCATTTTTCATGATAATTTGTACGCGACCATGATAGTGGTAATGAATAAAATAATAAATATTAGTGATTAAATGCCCTGGTGACTCTCAGTAACAAAATACACCGCTTCCAAATTATTTGCGTTGTGTTTTTACAAATTGGGAAAGTTGAGGAAAACGAGCAGAAATTACTCAAAACTGGAGGAACAAATATAGGTTTTAATTTTAGCCGACTTCAATGTACTATTATATTATATTATATGTAATTCTTTACAATTCATAATATATTTTTACTTTGAGTGTCCGTTGCGGAGTTCAGTAATTCAAGATCTACATCCGATTCATTCATCGGCCCCTGTACATGGAACCACTCGTACACAACAACAAGTACTATAATTTTTTTTTATTTATTACACAAGCGTTCATTTGTAAATTTGCATAAAAAATAACTGAAAAGTTTAATCAAACTTATAGTAGAAAGCTGAAATTTGGTATGGATATTATAGATATTCATTAATTTTTTTAACAGTTCACCAACATAATCACCAAATACTTGAGACCCAGAGTCCTTTTCAAGTCTTTTTATTATATATATATATATATATTTATTTAAGTAATGATATATTTTTTCTGTATTTGTTGTAGTCGCCATTGGTTGCCTGAAAGAAATCGCTATGAAGCGATAAGGCCGCCAAATTGTATCCGTTGTTTTGTGATACTTTTCTCTTATCTTTCACTTTTTGTGGTGTGCTTAAAAGTATATTCATTCATTCATATATACACAGTTCCCACGGATACCTTCCAGCTCCATCACTAGAACATCTCCATGTCTTATTACATAGCATTATTGTCGAATTTACCAAATATGCATGCTAAATTTTAGCTGGATTTGAAGTTGGTTACATTTAGTTTGCAAGATTTTTACTCCCAGATAGACAACGAGGCAAATCGATTCAGCCAGAAGAATGATATGCCTGAACATTGACGAAACATAAAGTCGAATTGAGTACATTTTTATTTGAAGTCGGTTAAGAGAGATCGATAGAGAAGTAATGAGACAAATCGAACAGAAACTGTACCGTTACATTGTGCTTTGTAAATAATTTGAATCTTAATAAATTTTCCGATATTGAAATATTTCTTGATAAATGTCACGATAATATGTGTGGTTAATTATTATTTTGTTACAATATTTATTGCAAATTTAAAGTTTTATTTACAATTATTATTTTAAATGATATCTTTCGTCATGAACAGAAATATTTATCATAAGTTCTAGATCATATAAATATATGTACTTACACTATGTTATTTCATTGTTCTTTTTCATTCAGACGCATTCATATGAGCAGTTTTAAATCTGTCCACAGGGCTTAATAAGTAACTTTAATCTTTATAACGTTTAAAATCGCCTGGTCAATAGTGAGAGGGGTAGTTTAGTGTTTTACTCTTAAATAAATATATTATTAGTAAGTACGCTTTGACGCCGCACTGCTAACACCGAAAGCCGTCGTCAGCGAATATGTAAACCTTCGGAACCCTCCTGAAACCTTCCGTGAAAATGCCAATTGCCAATCCAACAGGCACATGCTACACGCTCAATATTTATCGGTCATACGTGACCTAAATTGTTCGATCCGTGGACTCAGTGGCGAGCATAGTTTGTTAGGATGGATACAAAGTAAGCAATTCTTATCTAACACGAGTTTTAAAAATTTCTAAGCCACAGTTAGATGGCTGAGGAAAAAAAAGTATAACTATATTTTGCTTCAATTCGGGCCATATTGTTTGTATTTTCGTACCAATCTTAATGACCGATTACTAAATATTGCTTGTCATAGAGTTTTCAATTCGCATTGAAATAGTATTGAATAATATTTTTCTTCTCACTCAACCTCGACTCCCTGTGAGCACCACTGAGTAGATCCGTCATTACTATTAAGTAAACGTTTAAAATATTATGCTAAAAGTTGAAAATTCAAAATTAGCTAACCTAATATCTCTATAATTATTCAGCGAGTCGCATGGCCCATAAAAGATGCAAACTATTTCTTTTAATATTTGGATGACAAATGAACATGGCAGAACGTTGTACGACTTCTTTACGCTACAAAAAGTTTTTTAGGTACAATGTACTTAAATGTTTCGAGAAGAGTTTCAAAATTCTGTCTTTGAAATATTTGATGGAAGACAATACTTTGCGGAAGTCCGAAGACAATTAAATTAAGCTTAATCTGCTTCAATATGCAACAACCAGACAATCTGTACAGTGATTTTTTTTACGCAACATTATACAGATCTTTTAAAGTGCGCTCTTAACACATGTTTTGCTTTTATACCGGCGCATCCTCAGGTGATGTTGACTTTTGCAATTAATAATGAACTGTGAATTCAACGTCTCCTGCGTACGCTTCGTTATTGGAGTAAAAAGTTCGTAGATAACGTTTTTCGTAATCGCAAGTGTGTGAAAAATAAACAAATTAAAATATTACGCTATGCGGATTGCCTGCTTGTTGCTGATTGTATTAAATTAAGCAGAATGTTCAGTATATATCCCTGTCTTCGTTTAAATTCTCTTTGGTTAGGTAAGTACGGCGCGAAAGCGTATTCGCAAATATGGCGCGCGGCTCGCTTCCTTAGGGTGGGCCGCGGTGCCCTTGAACACTGCCACAGTACGACGGCTATATATTGATATGATCTAGGATGTGTCGTAGGTATTCTCGAGTAGTAATCGTGTACTAAGTCTTATGTTACGCTTTCTAAGTGATTTATGGTGGCGTATTCAGCTCTACAAGTCTATACTAGTGTGCATGTTATGACTGTGTCCTTATTGCATAACTTTTCTCGCAGTTGCTGACCGGTGGTGAACTGTCATCTTGAGATTGGAAGACGTTGTAAACTGTTTGATAAGTTACACAATATAGCCCTGATTTCTACGACTTAGAAATTGCATTACATTCGTAACTGATTTTTTTTAATGTAAAATTTGACAATTCTTGGATGAGGAAATGTCAAATTTGAAATTGCAAAGTACATTTCGTGCGATGTAACGACTTTAATGCCATAGAAATTAGGTCCTCGCTGCCCGATTCAGTAATTTTTTAAACAAGTTGTTAACCGGTCCTCTTCATGCAAAACGATATTGTAGCTAGTAGTAACATTTAAACACACCGCACGTGTGGAGTTGACAGATAGCCACAAACTTGCAACTATAAGAGAATATTGGAAAGAAGCAGCGTTACTTTGCAGTAGTCCATGATGTACAAAGAATACACAGCTTATTTTACTATATTCCACAACAACCAGACAAATATGGTGCAATTTGTAATTTATTTCTTTTTAATATGTTACACTGAAATAAATAGGTGTGATTTATTTCAGTTTTATTTGTAAGTAAATAAATGGTGCCAATTATGCTGTACATAAATCGCCAAACTAAACTAAATTGACAAGTCTAATAAAAGTGCTAGTCTTTCTTTAAGGAAAAATAATGAAAACAACTGTCAATATACTTGGTTAAGTTTAGTTATTTATATACAAAGAAACAAACACAACATATTTAATTGTAATCCTCAGAAATAAAAAGATTTTTTTTAAATCCTTTGCTATGCCAACTCTTTTTTGATCCTAGCGGGTACTGTGCATTGCCACGCCAGAAACCTGTATGTCGGGCATTGAATATTTTGGATCACTAAAAAACTATAAATTGCACTGTACAGCTATTTCTGGTTATCGGAAATTCATAGCAAATAAAGCTTGGTGTTTATCTGTGCTATTTCCGATGCACATAAATCTCAAAACTAAATTGTATTGGTATAAATGAAGAGCTATAGAGCTAGAGCTTTCGCGTTTTCACTAATCAAGGAAGCACTGTAAAAGTATCCTTAGCCTTACTTTCAAAACTGTCAACTTAGTTGAGTAGATCTCTATATGTCTATATGTACAACAGAATTGGCACCAATGACTATCTGAAAAGTTACTGAATCAGTGGACAGGTTGGTTAGTCAGCAAACTTGCATGCCAGTTGGTTGACAAAGATGCTCCACGGACACCGGCGCACAGTGTCATTGTTTGCCCATAAAGCGGGCATCCTATTTATATATTTTATAGAGCATATAATAACAAAACGAAGAGAGAACTCCCGCGTGTCAATTTTGTTTCGAAATTAATTTAGATATATTTTTAAAAGACAATTTTACAAAAATCTTTTTAGTAATTAATTAATTAATTATTTTGCAGTGTCAAACAGCGATAGACGCTTTATATAGAGTTCTTGCTTTTTAATAGAAAACTTGATCAAAACATTATTTTATGTGTTTTCCGTTTATTTTTTCCTACATGCTTGGATACTAGCAGCCACCAACTTTTGTAATCAATGAGTCATTTCTTGGTCAAATAAGTTTATTTCAAAATAAATAAAAAATACGTATGGCCAAACCTACTGTATCAACAAATTTGCAATAAACAAACATTTCCAAAAATCGCCTCATTGGAAACATACTCTTATTAGGAAACCTACCTAGTACCTTGCATATCACTTACATCCAGGGTGTAGACAGACACAAGGCATTTAGTACGAAATAATATTTACGGTAGCTAGTTCGCTGTTCTATAAAAACTACCTTACGAAAGTTGTATCTTTTCTTGATTACCTACTAAATCTATATATCTATCTATATAATAATAAAAATAAATAGATACCAGATTTAGCGACATTGAGTGCACAACATTCAGTAGCTTCTTCTTAGAACTGATGATTTGATCAGTTATTTTGGTCAAACATCTAAATAAGTAATTGATAATGTACTAATACATCAATGTACATACAATAATGTACTAATAATACATATAATCACTTAAATTATTTCCGAAGCACCTATGTCCTATTTAACGATTTCTAAGGATAGGGAACAAAACTTTTCTAAAACTCTAGTCCCTATTCTCTTAATACTTTTTTCAGTCAAATAGAGATCACACGAATACGCGTACCAAGTACACAAAAATATCCTGCTTCTGCATTTTTCGAAGTTCCTTAAAAAGAAAATCATGCTTTTGCTGAGAGATAACCAAATAGCTGGTTTAAAAAATTTGAAATACCTTGGTTTGTTGTATAAAACATATGAATGAAATCTATTGGTAAAGTAACGAACTTACATTCTCTTTAAATTAAGTACCCTAATACAAAATTTTCGAAATCCCATATCCATTGATTTTAAGATGCGATCTTTTTCAGCGGTGTTTATGGATGCAAAAAGCTATAATTTAGTCTAAAAGTTCGTTGCTAATACCTTTCGATAATCTCGAGAAAAAAATTTGAAAAAACAGATTTATGAATATTTTCGTCTAAAGTAATTATACATTTTATTTTAATGAATTAGACTACCAACAGCGCGTTTACCTCTACACATTGAAAAATAAAAGTTAAAATGAAATTAAAATAATTGTATCATGAGATTGGACTATAATTGACACGCGGGAGTTCTACTCTTCGTTTTGTAATTATATGCTGTATCGAATATCTGCAAACAAAAGTAGGATGTCCGCTTTCTGGGCAAATAATCACACATTGCGCCGCTGCTTTCAGGCCGTTCGTGTTGGCACATCTTGCACTCGAACTAAAGTTAATATTGTTCGAATAATTGTAGACAGATTTCGACGTTAATATTATTTGCATTTTCCTAAGAGTTAGAACGATTGAGACAGTAGGTCGTACGACCGTGTTATGATGAATTGTGAAGATGTTTATTAAAAAAATACGTTTATGAAAAGCAAATAAAAACGAAAAATATTGTCATATAAAAATATAATTACTAACTTAAGAGGAATTATTGGAGAAACAGAAAAACGTTAAATAAACCGATTAAAATACAATCATGTCTATCATTTATCCGTTCCTGATTTTTTGTCTACCTTAACGCAAAAGTAGTAGAATAAAAGGCATGTGTTATCATCAAATATTTTTAATACAAAAATCTTCGCTTACGTCAATATCACACTCGAACTTACATCATCTATTTATATTAGGTATAAAAACTATGACTTCGAATTAAATTATCGTCCTCGCAACAGTATAAAAGATCATACATCACAACATGGCGTTCGCTATACACAATATACCGAACGCGGTCAGGCACACTACACACATTCACAGAGGAGACGCGGTGGCCGGCGCTACGCACGCGAGAGTGTCCTTAACACCAACAGAGAGCAGACCGAGGCGACCAGGAGTGTGAGAGGCTGCCGATCGCTTGCCGCGCCGCTACCGCCTTCCGGCGCGTGTCCCGCATCTGCACAGCACAGGCCGAAATGCTTACAATAATAATACGCGTGCAACAATAGTGCGAGTGCTCAGTGCACCTACAACATGCTACGGACTTAAAACAAACACAAATGGAGTGGTGATGAAATAAAAGACAATTTAAACAGGCTGCAGAAACCGTACCTACTTATGACCGTATTAATAAATTGCTAGTAACAATAAAAGTATCTCTATTAGTAACTCATTTATATTGTTTAGCACTCTCTATCGAAATCTGATTTATCAAAGTTGATTTTATAAAACCAATTCCCCTCTTTTTATCTTTACAAATATGTGATAGTAGTTAAGTTTTCAAGTATATACTTATGTACCTAACTAAATAATGGCCGTCGCCCACCAAATCGACTCGACACCGTCCGTCAATTAATTGACTCGAATGTGAGCTTTATTTTTCTTTTTTTGACGTGACAACGTCTTATAATTCGATGGGGCCGGCTGCACGCACGAAAAAACATGACGTATGCGGCGTTACCTCGCTCTGAGGCGTTCCATTCAAGGCATGAAATGCAAGCGAGAACGCGTCAAGAGCGACAAAGAGGCACAGTCGGCCTCCGCGTTCGACATCTGTCTCTCTCCTACTTGAGTGAGCGATGCGTCCGCGTGGACAGCTTCTATACAATAAAACATTTACATGTTTTCGGTAAGGATGAAGGTCAATTGTTTATAGCAACGATAATATCTGTCAAACAAATAAAATTAAAATCTTCTTTTGAAAAATGCAACCATTCCATCAGTATTTTCTTACGACGTTGTCACGTTCAACTATCGTCAGTAAGCCGACTTTACAGACAACCAATTTTTTTTATTCATAATAATTGAAGGACTAAGCAGATGGCTTTCCTGATGGTAAGGACAACCATCGCCTAAAAAAAAAAGTAACTCTTCACAGGTCATTCAAAAAACACGTTCTAGGAATTACCGCCCTGTGTCCATCAACCTGAAGCGCAGGTGTGAAGCCTCATGTGCCTGTAACTACACCGGCAACCTCGCCCGTCACACCTGAACATAGTAATGCTGCTTATCGGAAGAAATAAGCACGGCTTTAATACGTCCCCAGACGATTTCTAACACAAAAAGCTTCTGCCACTACTTAAAATGTGACATAAAACCAAATTATCAATACTAATGTGCCAGCAGCAGTCCACGATGAGTTCTCGCTCACTATTTTTCTTGCTCTTGTTGTCTCCTAATCCTAATGTTGACTGGCAGAGATCACTTTTAAGCGATAAGGCCGCCTTTTGTATTCTACTCCAGTTTTTGTGTTTCTCTCTATTCGTCCTTTATTTTCCTAACTGTGAAGTGGTGTACAAATAAAGAGTCTAAATAAATAAATAAATGACTGGCTAATCAATGCTTGCGTTTCACGCATTTCAAACAACACTTTATGTCACATGATATACCTAAAGCTTACATTTCAATGCTTTTACTAAGAGTCAAGATGGCATGGAGACGTTATGGTGTGCGCTGGCCATAAGACAACAGTAACGAGAATTGGCAATCATGAAATAACAGATCTAACTCTACTAGCCTAGCACGTAAAAGTGGTCACACCGCAAAAAAGTGCTAAACACTCCAGGTTAGATAGGTCCTTATCTTATATTTTTGCTAAGGACCAGTTCCTCCAATCTTGGATTTTTAGAAATCTTGATATAAATATTTGGATTATGCACTAGCCTAGCACGTAAAAATGGTCACACCGAAAAAAATCGCTAAACACTCCAGGTTAGATAGGTCCTTATCTTATATTTTTGCTAAGGACCAGTTCCTCCAATCTTGGATTTTTAGAAATCTTGATAGAAATATTTGGATTATGCGGCAAGTTCTAACCCCAATCTCTAAAGTAAGTGAGCTAAATTGATAAGTCTTAAATTTGTGTTATTCATTTGATAAATGTTCTTTTTTGAAAAGGATAGCAATATTTTTAGACTTGGCTGTTAAGTTAAGCTTAGAAATTTGCGTAAACAGAATTGGCCCTAATTACAAAAATATACTTCCAATTAACTTAAGAATACAAAATTAATAATTAAGTACAAAATGGACAATTGTCAGCTTACGCAGCAATACTTTTTCTGGGGCTCAGCTGCCCCAGAAAAAGTATGTAATGTTTCTTTTTATTTATGTAGAAGAATTTAATCACGGTTGCTTACAAAGGAATTAAAATTAACCAAAGAATTAATCGTGCTAGTGAATCAGTTAACAGATTCAGCTTTGAATTATTAACAATTTAGAATATTTATAATCTTGAAATTAAAACTTGTTTTTATTTATATTATTCTAAGCTAGAGCTTTTTATAACGGTAAGCATAATAAACTAAGAAATAAATTATTTATTCACTTAACAGATTCATAATTATCAACTAAGAATATTTCAAATGATAATTTCTAAATGAACTTGATTAAGTCATATGGCTTAATATATTCACAAATCTGTTTATCCAGGTAGTGATTACAATATCTAAAAAAACTTTTATTAATAGGGCATTAAGTAGGTATTTTATACGGTTTGGCAAAACAAATGAAAGGTAACCTACGATGCGGGTGATTGGTGGCGCGGCGGAGGACGTTTCGTGCCCTCCTAATATTTCTGAGCTCCAAGTACATACTACAGTCTAGCTCCACTTGACTGAACGCTGACAACTGAAACATTAACTTGCCTTTAGCAAGAGATCTTTAGTTTATTGTACCGAAACCCGAGTGCAACTAAACTACTAATGAAATATTTACATGTCAACACTCTCACATGTAGTCTACTAAATACGTGGAACTAAGTTAATATCAAACAGTTCTATGTTAATATAATTACATGTAGACTAGTTTACCCCTCGACGGTGCATTTGCTACAGCTTCCTTAAAGTAAAATAAAATTTTACTAAATAATATGGCACCTACAACTCAAATAAATTAAAGTTAGACTAAATAAAAGGCTTATACATGCAATAAAACGCCTTGGATTTGTTAGTCACACAACGGTGCCAATTTTGTTGTACACAAATATCAAAATTAATCTCAATTGACAAGTCTATAAATAATGCTATTCATGGTAAATATTGTGAAATGCGCAGCACTACTTTTAGACCTGTCAATTTATTTTAGCTGAGAGAGTTGTTTATAACAGCATTGGCACCAACATTTACCTTATATTAGGAAATATATTTCTTAGTAGAAAATCCAAAGAAAGTGCAACAATCAAAAAACGGTTTTGTTAGTTAATTGTTGACCAAGTAAATTACGAAACAAAATTATAATTTAAGAGATCTTACGAGACGATTCTCCAAAGATTGTTCTAGATTTATAACTATGAGGGACTTCTACAATGTTAAAATATAGACGCGCAATGTCCGCTTGACCTCATCTAGAATTTGAAAAGTAGTATAAGCTTTTTTAATGAAATGATTGCCATTAACTTTCTTTACTACTTTTTAATTACCATTACCTACAAACTACCGTCTACTACACAATTCTACAGTAGTCTCCAAAATTTTTAGTCCCGCTTATTACTGTAGCTACATAGTCGCAGTTCAGGGAGGATAAAAAGAGTAGTCCGATAACTTTACGCGAATACGATATGTACTTTTGAAAAGTTTAGGACGGCCATAAATATTGGAGACTACTTCAAGAAAAGAATCATTATTTCAGGGATTCATTACTATTTCTTTAATTTAATAAATATTAATACTATTTTCTGTGAATTCGTATCGACCTGTTTAGAAAAAACCAAAAAAAACATGCACTAAGAATTTTATATTAAAATTACTAATATGTCAATTCGGTTGTTAATAACCTTATTCTGAACTTAACCCACAGAAATAAAAGTACTGAAGAAAATATCTTTCCAACTGTTCAATTTGAAAACGATTCAAGTCATCCAGGCCAGGACCTTTGAGTCAGACCTAGCATTTCAGTTGATTGTAAAATTATTGTACTAATTCGCATTATTGTGTTACATGTACAGTCCTTCACTTCAAATTGTGGAAGGGATATGGGAGTTGAAATTTAAACTAAATTGACAGTTCTAAAAGCACTCATTTTAGACATGTCAATCTAGTTTAGTTTAGAGATTTGTCAGTCATAGAATTAGATTGCTTCTTGTTTGAGCTACCAATCTATCATAGCTAAAATGAACACCGTGATTGTGTGTTGAAAAGAAAAAATGAAAATGGTTTAATGAAATGTACTCGTATGCTATGTAAGTGCGAAAGCTCCTGGCTACTGCCACTAAGCGTGAAGCGTGACTTAAGTCTAAAATATCATGCAAATGTGAAATAAAAGAAAACGTACAGGCAGCGCGTGAGAAGCTCGCCGGTACTAAAATCACCGCTTATGTCTATAATCTCACTGGTATATGATCCCCTATGATACTAATTTAGTCTTTGTTCTTTATGTTATTCTTTATGTACAAATTTGTTCAGGAACTCCACCAAGGCTATTTCCTGAACCAGAAGAATGATCTGGGAGCAGATGATTTTAAACCTAGAAGACAAACACAAACACACAACGTAATGTGAACGTCCCAACCACCATGATATAACACGTACCTAGTGTTAATTTTGTAGGTGACAGAGAGTTCAAACAAAAAAACAGTGCATTATTTTGAAAACATATTCTGACTAAAATATTGAGTGGTAACAAAATGTACACTACTTTATAAGGTGACTTCATAAATCCACCCATACCATTTATGTGAATATTTAAATCTTGTCTTAGATAAATAAGTACTAGTAAAATTAAATTCCTTAAAAGTGTTTTATAGTGCAAATAACATTGCTGTGAACTTACTTAACATTATTTTTTTAAATTGAATATTTAATTTCATATAGTGTTTATGTTTCTAAAGTGTGTTGTGATGTAATGTAATGAAGAATATTGCATCACGCTATTTTATTTATACGAAATATTTCTTAATTATTCAGACATTTGTCAGGTTTTTCTTGATTTTGTTTTCTGGTTTAAAATTCTACATCAAAATCTTCATTACATTACATTTCAGTAGATTCGGGATGCCCAGATGCCGCGTTGTTCTCCATTTGATTCCATCCACCGTCGACCACTGCCTTAAGCAAACCCTCAAGCTGTATTATTAATAGATTGAATAAAGCACAGCGGATTAATTTAATTATTTGTTAGAATATCATTAAAGCAATGTTGTTTGTTAGTATGAGTTAATATTACGAAAGCGTTATAAGATTCATTTATAAATAAATATTGTTAGTAAATTGATTATACAGTATGAGAAATAAATGATATTTCATGTTAGGTAGCTCTGCCTTGATACGTCAGAAATGTTAATTAGTTAATGTCACAGACCGTTAAATAAGAAGATAATAGAAGAAAACACACAACAACAAGATATTCACAAAAAGGTCAAAAATATAAGGAAGTTGAAATAGATAATAATGATAAATTAAAGTTTTTAAAACACAAGACAATATAGGAAGAAACTAATCATAATCAGACATAAATTGAAACGAGGATAGGACAAACAAACATATTATGTAGGCATACAAATCTAATTATGACACATAACAGTGGAAGACGGTTCTGTAAATAATATTTAAATTCCTTTCCTTGAAAAAGAACGCATTTCTCAAACAGGATAGCTCTTGATAGTTTTAGTAAGAATAAAATTATCACTTAAGAACAAACAACCCTTATACTTAAATAACACAAAGATTATTTTCTCAAAAATGTAGGTTTTATATTATGAAGAACCTTTACAATTGCCGTTTTCTCGATCACGATTAAGAATGCTCTATGCATTTGCCTCATTAATATATTATTGAATTTTATTTCAATCTTTATCAAAACCATCTTTCATACAGATAATTTCTTAATGAATCTTCATCTTTTGTATTTTGAGTATGATTCATCAAGAGCTACCCTGTGCGGGGGCCCGAACCTACCTGCGTCGAATTTAATATCGCCCACGTCGTCATCATCGTCGTCATGTGCGTAGTGTGCAGGGATAGACAGATGCGCATTACCTCCAACGGTACCGCGTGGCGCACTACTACAACCCAACCACCAGTAACCAGTGGACCTTGGGAATGCAGGGTTATCGGTGTCCACCTGCAACCATCAAAACACACGTATTAATTTGAATATGTTTTCCGAACTCTTTTACTTGTACTTTACTGAGCTTGAATATTAAAAAAGTAAATGGCTAATTCAGTGGTTATGTGAGTTTAAATTCTATAGAAGCAATAATTAATAACATTTTTTAAAATGATACTTACACTGAAAGTTCTATCATTAAACCGCCAGTATGATCCACCCTTGAAGAAGTAAGTATATCCATTAGTGTACTGCAACGCTCCATCGATATTATCCGGTATTCCTGCCCAGTTCGACAACGGCTTGGGATACGTTGATTTTACAGGAGGACGTTGAGCGGGATCGAACCTCCAGAACTTCGAGCCTTTGTAGAAGTAGATCTTGCCATTGCCGGACCAAACTAATGCAGCGTCTATATTGTCTGGGATACCAGTGAATCCTGGAAGAATAAGTTTTTAATTTATTAAACTGTTCTCCATCATACTCAGCTTTTATGTTGCTCGAGCCTCTATCACAAACAGAGTGTTATGGATAAAACAAGTTACTTCATTTTGGGTGAGCACACTTAGGTTACCAATCCTGACATTTACGTGATGATTGTTTACTTTCAGATTGTTTATAATAGGAATAGAAGAAAAAGGTGTAATGCATATCTCCAAAGTTAGACTGCTTAAAAACAACAAAACTAGCGCAATGCATTGATTTGGCTGTCGAAAATGGATGATAAAACCCTAAATCACACTATGATTTTTTTATTCTTGGTATCTCATTCTGATCGAACATTTCAGAAAAAACCAGCCACACGTGGTTATACGAGTAAGTAAAGCAATAAGACGTTGTGTTCCGCAGCTCTAACCAGCCAGGGGTCATCAAAAATGCATGCTCTTTTTAATAGTGCAGCACAATTGTTTTAGCATTTGAATTAAGAGCCAAAGCAGCTTTGGAGGTAATAATTCTTTTTCTCTTATACATGATTGCTAGCTAATAGATATTAGTAGGAATAGGGAAATATTAGAGTGAAAATATCGAATCCAAAAACTATAAACCCTCTACACCAACAACGTCAAGATATTTTTTGTAAAAAAGTTATGAAAGTTATTATACCTTCACTAATTTCTTTCGGGTAATCGCCATCCACCTTCTGTCCATTATACCGCCAGTATTTGGAGCCCTTGAAGAAGTAGGTCTTTCCGTTCTTGTAAGTAAAAGCAGCATCGATATTTCCGGGCAGACCGGGCCATGAACGAGCGATGGGGCGAGGATAGCCAGCTGCTACGCCATTCTCCGTCAATCGCCAGTAGTTTTCACCTGACGAAGTTTAATAATTTTGGATCTTTAAATAACAAGTTTCTTTATTTAAACATGCGCGCCACGAGTTAATCGTGGCTACCCATTTTCCTATCTTATCTCATAGATTAATAGAGAAAATGGTAGACATAAAAACTTGTGGCGTGACTGTTCTCTTCTCTTCAGCATACAAGCTACAGTGTTGTACAGTTGAACAAACCAATAATGACACTTTTCCAGTGCAGTAGTTGAGCTGAACAAATCAATAATGACACTTTTCCATTTATAATATTAGTATTATACACATTTAAATCACCATTTAATTACCCAATCTCCAAAAATAAACATTTTATTTATTTTTCTTTAATATTTTTGCATGTTGCATGTTAAATCTATATCCAAAATAAAATATACTTGTCGTAGTCTTATGTTGTTGTATCAAAAATTATATAGGGGAGTGCACTGATATCTATAGTACGAGTTTTTACTCAGTTTAGGTACCAGTGATTCAACCATACATAGTACTAAGCTATGATTTCTGTCACAATTTAATAATCGTGCGAATAAATGATTTTATTATTATTATTATTATTATTATTGATGTGGGTAGAATGATAGTACGGATAATAGATCACAAAAGAGATAAGTTACCTTTGAAGACAAAAGTAGAACCGTCGGCAGAGTTAAAGATAGTATCAATGTTTGAGTCAGAACACAATGCAGCGTCTTCGGCGGTTGGCTGTGGAGTAGTGACCCTTGGCACCGTGGGGTTTGGCAGACTTCCGCCAATATCGACTTGTGTTTTATGACCGTACAGCGCCTGGAAATTTAGATGTATTCCTAAACTAAATTTATTATACTCTTACGGGATCTAAACCGTCGTTATTCATGCTTTAAAATTAATTTTTGGAAACTGTTGTCGCGCACAGTGTATGAATGATGAATGATAATACTAGAAGACGGGTTGGGCACTCAATTAAACCCGAGTGATCTCTGTGGCTTTGATCTTCACAAATTACGTGCGAGTATGCTACTCAACTCCAGAACTAAAATTTATACAAGTGGCAGATACACGAATTCCCAAAATGATCTGACTGCTGACGTTTCTTTTGAGTTTTATACTCGTAAATAAAAACTGTTACCTGTATCCCCGTTATGTCGTCCTGGTCAAGTTGGAAAGCGGGATCGTAGCCTCTGTAGAAGGGTGCCATCAAAGCAGACCGAACATCACTATGAGAAAGTCCTAGAGAATGACCAAACTCGTGGGCTGCTACCTATATACAAAATAAAAGTTTTTTAGACGATATTTCGAGAATGACAAAGCTCTTAAGAATAGACTTTCAATTTAAGTAAAAGTTTTTAATTTAAATTGAGAGTTTGTCACCCCCTAAACTAAAACGTAAAAAGGGCTAGGTGCTCTTTGTAAAAAGACTTTCGACCTCTACATAAATTACTCACAAACTTTTTAATGTTTATTTTAACTATTATATTATTGACTGATGATCGTAATAAAATACTACCAACTTACTTGAAAAAGATTGGTACCCCTCCTGGAATTTATGGACCACATTTCAGCGTCGTCGAAGTGAGCATCACCACCGTATACCTTGACAAAGAAAACAGTGAATAGGTATATAAGTTATTTACAGTTATTTTCGCTGTCTAGTTATAGTTTGGCGGTTATAAGAATGCGTTTCTGTTAAGTAGTAATAAAATGAATGATGTAAGTGTGAAGTAGTATTGTTTTACGGTAAAAATATTTTTCAGTGCGGGTGTGGTGTGATGCCGCGCGATTAAGCTAACTCCTAGAAAGGAACTAGTCTGGCAATTCTGACAAAAATTCACATAAATTCAGCACTGTATTACACGCTAAAAAAATATTTGCCCTAAAAATGACTACAATCCTTTACAGTTAAGCGAGTGATATATTATTTTAATATAGGTATATTTTTAAAAACGCTCTTAGCTCAGATAAGTTGCAGTTACGACGGGAGTCAAACTCGGCCCAAAGTCCTAACCACTAGGCTATTGCCGCTTAAATTTTCGGTTATTAAAATAAATTGTAAGAAATATTTTTTTACAAATAAGTTTCAGCAGTAAAGTGCTCTATTAAACAAATATGAAAACTGCAATTAACTACCAGAAATATATTATTATGTAGTTTAGCTTTCACTGCAAAACATTGTGTAAAATGTAACATGTAACATCCGATTATTTATAACGATTTTCATGCTCGAGTTTATAACGTTAGTGGTGACATGGAAATGTGTAATTCATTCCATTTGCCACGCTGACTGTCTCGTAACTATTCATTGTTAATAGTGAATAAATTGCTCACTAACAGTTTATGTGTTAGCTATGAATGTTTCGCCGTGTGGTGACGGCAGGTAAAAGAACAGTTATGACCACCCCTCCTCTTCCTGCGGTGGTTACGAGGTGACTAAAGTAATATAATGGAAAACGGGCAGCATCGTCCTCAGTGCTGCTACCCTTCTACTGCGATCACCAATTCGTCTGGCCTGCGTGGGGATTATGGGAAAACCATCCCTCTGGGAAAGGCCTTTAGTCCAGAATGTTTTCGGCTATTGATATGATAGATGTCTGATATTAATTTCCTACTTCTTGTTTGTTTGTATTTTATACCGTGACAATGTTTTTTTTAGATGGACTCAAAAAAATAACCGCATCTTCTCAATCAACCAACAAATCAACGAATACTTACAGGAAAATAAGCGTGAGCAAGGGTGCCGCCAGGGCCGTCAAAGGGATCGCCGTCGCCGTGCTCGCCCTTTTCAAACCTAGAATTTTTTATTAAAAATGTATGTTAAATATGTGGTAATTTAAACAACTTTCATATTTATTTATTTTATCGAATCGGAAATTACTGTCTCGAACCTACATTAACAGCATACAAATTGCGTGTAGGTTTTATTTAGTATATAGGGATAAAGACATTTTTATTATTTTTTATTAGATTATACATGTCCATAGTACTGAAGTTTAGACATTATTGCTACTACGTGCCAACACAATTTAGTTTTTGGAACAAAGTTGGAAGACACCGTTGGATAACACCGTGAGAAAATTATCGCCATGTAATATATCGCAATGTTACAAAACAGGCATATTAAACACAACGCTAAAAGGCCTCATAGTCTGTGGTAGTAGCATTTAAATTTTTTTTTCATATCAGAGCTAAAAATATTTTTGATCTCAGTTTTGGTACCACTTAATCTGTGTTGCATAGGTATATATCGGCAGTACAAAGTTACTCGTAATGACATCGTTTTATGGGTATGCCCCTACATTAAGCCAGTCAATGACAACGATTTGGGCTGGTTACGCAACAGAGATTAGCATTGTATAAAACCATGCAACAGTTACAAACATTCAAATTGTAATAAGTATAGTCAACGCAGATGTTTTGCAATTCATATTTTTATGTTAATTATACAATATTTCGCGTTTGATTCCATTTTCTTATCAAATTTTTTAAACAGTTTCCTATTTACTTTATGGTTTTTTTGAGACTATTGTAGACTCGATTGGAGTACGCGACTTAAATTTTTACAAAAAAAAACAATAAAATTTGAAACAATTAAATTAATTTATTTTACCTTCTTTCTTCTTGCCTTAAGTCGGTACACTTAAAACTACTAGTTGTTAACTTGACTTAATCCGTGTTTTCAGACCGCGGGATACGTTAGTTTTCCGCGATCATAGGCTCTAAAGACGTTTAATACTTTAATTTTGATAAATTGTATCTTTAATTTAGGTTGTATTCATTCTGAAATATATAGAACTAAAAGTGTCAGTTCAGGCCGATAAGCTATCTTTAAAATCAAAAAATCATGTCAACCCTTTACTCTGCTACAGCGTGATTGAAAGAAAAACCAACTTTTCTTTCGCATTCATAACGTAGTAGGTAATTAGAGCTTCACATTTTAATGATATTAAAATGTTGTTATCATTTTATGTCGTCTGTCCACCTCATGGACCCCTTCGCGAAAACCAGTTGCAGGGCGACTCCCTGGATACAAATACATTCAAAAGACCTTTCTCCAGCAGTAGATTTCCTGTGTTAGAGATGATGATATTTAAGAAAATCATAGAGTATTACCTAATTTCAATATGAACTTGTCCGGAACGTTTCTGAGTAAAAGTAAGGTCCGTGAAATCGGACCAAACAGCGAACGCCTTTGCCAACTCAGTATCAACCTCTGCGTGATTCAGTCTAGATGGGTACTTAGAGATCTTGTATGTAAGGTTCTTCACGCGCCATCTTGAGCCTGATAATAAAAAAAAATATTATAATGTAATAGAGACGTACGTACAACAAATAATAGAAGTTAATTGTTTTTTCTTTTCTTAAAGTTACTTTAATAAATATAAAAGAGTAGCGTTTTTACAGACTATTGAACACTTCATTAGTTTTATTGAGAATATGTTTGTATTAATGTAAAATCAAGTTTTAAAAAATCACAAATTATGCAACATTCACACTAACCTTGAAGCGCGTATCGCTTAGCCCGGCTTTCGCCGAAGCCTACTTTGTCTTTAACACCACACCTTGGCAGTGACATTAGCTTGACTGTTTCCTCGTCCAATTCACCTGAAAGACAGGATATGAAATAACAGTTACTATTAAACGAAACCGAAAAGTTGAGGAATTAACACCTATCTTAATGGTTGGCTTTTACATTAATAATTGATCATCAACTTCAATGTTTTTCTTCCTTTGCTTTGCTACACTGTAGCCGTGTTAAAGTCACCAAGTGTTTTATATATTAACCTTTTATTTGTCTCATTTAAAGTATCACGACTCGGTAACTTTAGACGTTGTATTTGTCAACGTCTCTTGCAAATATATATGCAAACATAAATACTTATACACAATCAATCAAGCAATGTTAAAACCCATACAATGTACCTAATGGATATTGTCCATAAATCCATTTTAAAGCGCCCTTTCAATATGTATTAGATGTCAAGGAAGTAATTACACTATAAAAGCAACAAAAACCGCAAACGGAAAACGCGATTAATTAGTTCAGTGGTTTAACGCCAAAAATACGCACATTGCATCATTTATTTTAATACCGAATATTAATAAATGCAATTTTGAAAATTTGCTTTTTGTTCAACTTACATCTTTTTTTTTTAGTTAATTTTTAAATACGCAAAGTTTTAAACGTTAGTATTAATTTTTGTAAATATAGACGTGTAGATACCAAATACGGATATACTTTGAATAAAGTTTAAATGTACAGTTTTCAAACATAATGCAAAGATGCAATCAAACATACCGTAGTAGTAAATTTATCTTTAATGTGTGTGAATAAAAGAAAATCATAAAATAAACATTAAAAATTGTCAAGTACTTTGAAGTCAAGTCCACGCGAATATTTACGTTTAGGAACTGGCGCGGTAATAAACAATGAATAATGTATTATTTGTGTACGTCGTTATTTGCTTACATAATAACTGTCCTGTATGCTGACCAATAAACTACTTTTCGTATCAAATCACGTACATCGTAACGAAGATTCAAGTTCTGACCACGTAATGGTATTCGAATAGTTCGCTGTCAACGGTAGGTACTCGCTGTATACTGTAATTGCATTACCAATGTCATGAGCTACTCGTGACAACGCGAATTAATTGACTCTGTTATGGCTGTTACTATGACTGAATAACATATGTTTTTAAGTTAATATATTTACAACCAGAATCACCTAGTTGACTGTGGTATACGCTGAGTTTAATATGGGTGATAATATACAGCCGTGAGGTTAGGTTACAAGGTTATACCTTGCTTAATAAACAAGCCTAGTAACGCAAAATATTTACAAATCAGACTGGTTCCTAAAATTAACACCTCCATTAAAACATCTTCAAATGTTCATTTAACACAAACAATCCTGCCCGATGTCATTTGAATAAATAAATTTGACAACGTACGTATATAGCTACATTTTTCTTACCGTATATTTTTGCCGTATTTTAATTATTTATTGCCCATTTTATACATAGAAATACCTAAGCTATGAATGGGTAGAAAATATAGGAGTAGATACTAAGTAGTGGACTTAGTTACTGTCTACCTTATTTTAGAAAACCACTCCTTTATAAAATACTAGACAAATTACTGTCAATGTAAACGCAGAATTCTGTTTTTATTCCGTATGACTGAATATCCACAAGGTTCACAAAGCGGACAAGGTCGTGGCGACTTCGATATGGGTTACCATCACATCAATTACGTCAACTCAGTAATCTAACAAATGCACTGTCACGCATACGAATCAGGTATTTGATATCCTCAAGTATAAAACACAGAAGATCAGTCTGAAGTTCTTATGTAATAGAGTAAGTCAAGAGATAAAAAAAAAGTTGGTTGGCAAATATTTATATGCCACTTGTTTATTAAATTTCTAGAGCTTCCAAGAAAAGAACATGCATCCAAACTCAAACCGGTTATTAGTTCTGCGCTCCAAATATACACGCATCAATTTAAGACATCGGTAGTGATTTAAAAATTCTTCTTGTATCAAGAATATTACTTAACCATCTTGATAAGTAAATATTGTCAAGAACAACTTCTTATACAAATAAAATAAGAAAAAATAACACACCTGTACTATTTAATCCGGCGAAACTCTGGAACTCGGAGATAGCTTTTTTCCACGTACTTTCGTCCATTATGTGACCACTGGAAGGGTTCCGTACAGACGGACTGAGGTAGCCATATTGAGCCAGGTACATCTGGAAGTTCACGTCATAATCAGGCTGCCGCATCCAAGATTGGACATGGACCTTTGTCGAGATGATCGTCATTAGTAAATGGTGCAGAAAAGCGGGCTAAGATAAAGCAGTTAGGTGATTATTGCGTTGACCTACCATTTTCCTACTACCACTATTAAATATCTTGCCAGGGTCTGTTGATTATGAACATTATATGTTCTTTATTTTTATTATTGTGATTTGTAAGTTCATTCAATCATTCATTTTAGAGTGATCATTCATCCACTCTAAAATACAGCATTAAATATATCAATATGTATACAGTACGTTTTAATATAACATATATATTATCACCGCGAACATAGAAGAAAAATCAAGAGACACGAGAACAAATAATATTTATAACAATTTTTTTCTATAATTATATTCTGACGGTAATTTTTAAACTGGTAATATCTTAGTTAATATACTTCTATTAAAGCAGATGGTACTAACTGGCGCAGCTACGTTGGAAAATAATGGCAACACATAAATGTTGGAATTTCCTTTTATTACGGAACCTGTACTATCGCATAACAGACGATGAATAAACCCCTAGCACGTGAGTAATGCTAATTAAAGAATACTGCAAAATACGTTTTAAATATCATTTATGTATTGGTTTCCTTATTTGTTTCAATAAGCGATATTCCGGCGTGAACTAAACCTACGTTCGAAATAGATAGGTTATGTTCTAGGCCGCCATCAAACTATGAGCTAAAGTTTTTATTTACGGAAAATATTTCAATATGTTTTAGAGTATACGTTTCAAACGATGACATAATATGGCAGTATATTTGTAGTAGAACCTGTATATACATTACATCAGCTTGTATCCGTCATTGACCTGTATTACTAATTGGTAAAACAGAGGTCAGTCACATCCGATCATAAAAAATAGGACCATAGATAGAATGCATTAAAGCTCTTGCGGCAAAACCACATAGGAGAGCAAGTTTGCTTTAAGTAAATAATTAATGTCTTATAATCAAAGTGGTCTCCATACGCATTAATTTCCGCCTTTTACAAAGGAGTTTTCAACTTCTCTGTGTAAGTAATAATATGATGTTTTCCTAGAGATATTTTGACACAATCACGTAACGCGCAAAAACAAAATTATTCCGGTATTTCGTCTAGGTACTTATAGAAAACAAACTATTGTCTGCATTTGTGTGGGCTTTTTAATAATCATGAACTGGCACCGTGTTTTCTTCTGCGCTAAAAAGTATCCTTAGTCGGGCTCCTTTTTAAATAACCTGCATGGAACAGTTCCTAGGTGATATTTAAAGATAGGTAACAAAGAAACAAATAATGCACTCGTGTATTTAACGACTTTCTTTCCTTCCATCAGATTGAATAAACCTTTAAAGAGATTGTCAAGTCAAGAATCAAAGTTCAATGGCAAAAGCAATTTAAAGGATTTAAAAGGTTACAAATTAAAAACTCGCTTAACTGTGTTACATAAATTTAGTTTTTAAATAGTTACATCTTATTGTACTTACTACACAAGTTACTGTTCGCAGTTATGCCTGCATTGAATTTCTATTTTCCGCGGTCCTAAAATATCTTTGCTGATTAAATAACAAACTATAAGATCATCCAAGATATACTTATCAATTCGTCGTTGAGAGTCCCATATGATATTCGTATATATGTGGGTAAGAAACATGTAACATATTTAAGGTGGAAATAGGAAAATTAGAATATACGAGAAAACTGAATGTGCTCTTTTGTATGGGATTTTTTTATAAACCCAAGATCATGGTAGACAGGAAAACTTTAGTTGTGACAGCTAGTACAGAAATATAATGTTTTTTTATATCATTATAGTGTAACGTATAAATAAAATGGTAATATTTATCGCGTAAAATGTAACTATTATAATATGATAACAAGTTGTCGCTATTGAAATAAAAATAGTTATAGATGCGCAAGAAATCTTCCGACAAGATAAACAATAGAATCGCGGTAGGTAAATGTATAAGATTAAAGAATCACGCTATTCCGACATTAACAACATTCAAAGATTAACCTATATAATACGTCACCTGTCGTTATCGAGAGCTCAATACATAGCTTAAGCTAATAATACTGACTTAAACATTGAAATACGCTTTCAAATCTCTTGTCGTTTTCGCATTGACAACCAATGCCCGAGTCGAACGTCACGGTAGGGAGCAAATCGTTTATGTTCGTTCTTGGACATCCTTTTTGGATTTAGTAGACAAAGAAAATTAAATTTTTATTCACAAAATTTGATGCAATGGAAATAAAAACGTTTTACCAGAGCTGACATTTTCAAGATTGTTTTTATACTTCAAATAGGACATAAGGAAATTTGGAAAGTTAATAAATAATAAAGAAGCTTTCATTTCATAGAGTAATTATACTGAACACAGCACTGATCTTTTACAACAAAGATACCAATTACCTAGCATGGTTTATCTTCACACATTATCGTACACAAGCGCAAGGTTAGCCACCATTGTTTATTGTAGACGCCTTAGATAAGGATAACGAAGGTATCAAAAAAAATGTCTTCCATTAAATCAAGCAGATATGAACATAATGAAGCAATAATTCAAATTAGGCACGTGTTCACTGCAAAAAGGAAAATACAAAAAACCAATAACCAGTTGTCGCTTTAAACAATTACAACTTCTATGAGTTAAGAATAAGTAGATAGTCCAAAAGAAAGGGGGATTAAAAATAATATACTTTTTATTAGTATATTTTATGGGCTTTAACGGAGGCTTCATTTTGCGATCATTCACCGCAGCTCAATAGGGATGGAAGTTCAAGACGAAGCCGACCTTGGGTGCGCGTGCGCCGCATAGTAATCCATGCGGTCCGTCTGGCACCGACGCTCTTTGTCTCTTCTGTATTTTGATATCGAGCTACTATTTATTTATTATTTTATTATAGTATAAATTTAATTGAATATTTACATACTAAATTAAATAGGAAAATGTTATGGTCTAATTAAGAAGGAAAGTTCGTATTAAAAATATGACTTTTTTTATCTCCAACTCACATAAAAGTAGCCCTCGCCAAAAACAGACCCCTTAAACGACCACTTAAATGAGGGCTTTTTGCTTTATTTTGTTTGATAATCTGTACATATTATATCTGAGATTGACTCGCTTAAAAATCTTATATAAAATATCTTGTATAAAAATTGAAAGAATATATCCTCATCAACGTTTGCAAACATTACAGGTAAATACTGTCGCATTTTGAAAAAAACTGAAGCGAGTGACGTTATTTTTTTAACTTCCATACCGCATAAAAATAGACATCGTGTTAAACAAATATATGAAAAGTAAATCTTTATCAGCACCCGCAAATATATTATGCAAATAAGTTGCTGGGTACCATTACATTAGGTATATTCAAATGAACTAAAGAGACGTCCTTTAGTTCATTTGAATATATATTCTTTATACATAAAGCTAACAAAGGCTAAATCAGACTTGGCCTATCAACTGCCAAATAAGAGGATGTGCTTATCAACGCAGGCCAACACGATAATCCAAAAGATCAATTTGTAAAGAGGCCAGTACAACATGGGTGGTAACAATGTTTAGTTTTTTATGTCCTAGAGAACCAAATTATGACAAATGTACATTAAATGAAAACCTTCTTGCATTTATTTCGTCACACTAATGCTTAGTACACAGCTATAATAAACTACCGTTGTGAATAAGTAAAGCCTATTATTCAATCCCTACTTCCCTATCCCTGTCCCTACTAATATTATAAATGTCAATGTAAGTTTGTTTGTTACGCTTTCATGCAAAAACTACTTAACCGATCCTCATGAAACTTTGTACACATATTCTTGGAAGTATAAGAAGTAATATAGGATACCTTTTATCCCGACATTAAGCTCGGTTCCTTTGGGAGAGGGGGTGAAAGTGCTTGACGATTTTACACCATAATACCGACTAATTATAACCGATTTTAATAATTATTTTTGTACTATAGAGGTTATAATATGTGTTGAATTTTGCACAAACTTTGTGTAGATCTGATGAATGTGGTTGGAGATAGAGGACAGAGCTCCTCAGCGAAAAACAGCAAACCCCTCATTTAAGCATGAGCGATACTGAATACTTTAATTTTTTAAGAACTACAACTAAATTGAATGCCACATCAAAAAACAAAATCAAACTGTCAGTCTAATCGTAGGTAAAATCTACAGTAGTAACCAAATCTACAATAAGTCGATGAATCTGCATTTCTTTCTACGTAGTACAATAAATGTATGACGTGAAATCCCTAGGTCATAGCCGCATACAAAAAGCATTTAAACCTCATCATCATCATCATCGACAATTACTGGCCTACTACAGGGCATGGGTTTCCTCCCACAATGAGAAGGGGTTAAGGCCGTAGTCCACCACGCTGGCCTAGTGCAGATTGGTGGACTCATACATACATATCTTTGAGAACATTATGTAGAACTCTGAGGCGGGCAGGTTTCCTCATCATGTTTTCCTTTACCGTCGAAGCAAGTGATATTTTTAATTACTTAAAACGCACATTACTTAGAAATGAGGTTCGTGCTGGGAGTAGAACTCAGCCCCCGAAAGTGGGGTCAAGCTCCTACCCACAGCGCTAAACGAGTTACAGCAAAACGTAATGCAAACGTAAACAAACAAAATAAATCTCAGTGAAGTGGTAAATGTACTATGACTAAGGTTACAGGCACGGGTTTTTGGATGCCTCTGACCGACAATGAGGGGCGATGACACCTACATTTTTCATCACTACACAAATGCAGGCTGCAGTTTAATAACTGTCTGTCGGTGACAATATTTGTAACAGTAAATTTCGAGTTAGCATTCTTGTTATGTTATCAGATGTAAGCCTTTAATGTTTGCTTGCATGTTGTTTGTTTATTGCGTACAGTAGAGGTTAACGTTATCAAACGATCATTTTTATTTTTTTAATAAAATAATAAACAAGTAAATATAAACGAGTTATATTATTTATTATTTTTCTTGTTTATACTTATTAATTTATCAATCTACCTAAACAAACAATCAGATATAAGTATTTCGTTATTTATGTTTTAAAGGTAGGAAAATGTATACAATATGATATATGCTTTCACTTGACATGGACAAACCACCGAATTAAATAAGTTTTTTGAAGATTTTGTCCTAAAATGCCACATTTAATGTTCACATTCTTTATTCGAACACATTCTTGTCATCGAAATGGCATGTAGTTTTTATGTGTTCGTAAAAAATATGGTATGATTTATACAAATGGCATTGAGGTTAATAAGACCTTAAGTGTTGACTTCACACAACAAGTCTACATTATTTCGTTATTTAACATTTATTTAGTTTAAAATGTTGTCCAAGTGACTCATATTAGTTAGATAAATACAGTCCATATATGTAAAAAAAACACTGCGTACCGTAGAGTTTAACTATTTTTATACCAATTATTCTAGTAGAATAATTCATTTTATACCTGCTGCCTACTTAAAACCCGGACACCTTGCACAGGTACAAAACCTATATAATCCCCAGAAAAGTGACTTATGAAAAATCTTAAATTGTATCTAATGTATACGCCATTTATTAAATATAAGTAAATCAACGGAATCAAAATCAATGAAATCCAAGTAACACTTAACAGAGGATTCAACGGCGTCTGTCAAGGTGAAGTAAAATTTGGCACAACCGTATCGGGGTCAGTATGTCCTTGTAACGGTCGGAGGCTGCGCCCGCGGCTAAGATCTTTACGTCGCAAAGAGCTTAAATCATTCACGTGTTCAAAATTGAGACCATGCATTACCAAGTAATATTCATAACTTACGACTATACTTATAAACTCTACATATTTATTATATTAAGGTATTTAAATAAATAATTTTTAAAAAATATATTAGTATTTTATTGAATTTAATATTTCTCTAAATAGACATAATTAAATATTTTTTCAAAGACGACAAACAATCTTAGTACTTTTTCTTTGATCATGATCATCACAAATATATATTTTGTCTGTCATTAATATATTTATATACGCCATGACCAAATTTATATTACGTCAGTGACACCATAGAGCTGTATATTTTATGTACGTTGAACGCAGAAGAAGCCAAAAATACCCAATTTGTCAAAATCTAATGAAAACATTGACATAAAGATAAAGACACCTTTATATCAATCCATCCATACTATTATTATGAATTCGGCAGTTAGCTTTTTGTCTGCTACATTTGCATTCTTAAACCTTCGAATAATTTTTATATAGGCAATGAGATTGATTTGGCCAAAACCTTGATTTCCCATTAAAAAACTTTAATCCACGCGGATAAAGTACGGGCTTTTATGTACAGGCAGATTTTTTAAGAAAAACCAAAATAAGCAAACTGCCTGTCCAATACAAGCAAAACCATTTGTAGTCGGAGAAAATAAGAGGATAACTTTTGAGGATTTTCACAGTTTGCACGATTAGTTACCATTGAGCCGTGATTATTGGGCCGTTTCTTGTTCCAGAACTTCGAATTTGCATAAGTGACCGTGTTAATGACTTCAATATACGACGACAGTCGACAATACGCTGTCTCGTCGTAACGACGCCATTATTTTCTTTTTTAAACCGACTTATAACAGTAAGAGGTATAAATTCGAATAGATTATTTTTTCATTCGCATAGGTACTCAGGTACCTACTACACATCTAACGATTAACACACCAATTTTAATTTAACGAAAATCTGTATAAATTTATCAATACCTTAACGGCCATAGCAGCATATTTCTTGCAAATTAGTCCATAGTACTAAATGAAAGTAGATTTCGTTGTTTGAACTTAAAATTTAGGAATTGTTAAATTGCTATAACATAAGTTCTAGAGTCAATTTTATTTTATTTTTACGTTTTTTTTTATTCTGCAGTTCATTAATTGGAAAAAAAATACAATCTAATTAAATTTATATAAATTTAAGCTCAGCCCAAACTAACTAAGGCAAAAAATTCCGTAGGAGTATCCGAGAGCATCTAATAATAAATAAAAATAGCCAAAAAACGGGGAGAAATAACTTTCATTTTTGAAAATGAAAGTTAATGTTGGTTAAAAATACCTATTGTTTATGAATTGTAAAAAGATCCTGTTAGAAGGAATTATATAAAGACTGCTTTAGTTTTTGTTCTAGTAAAACTTAACGATGTGTTTTATTACAAGCAAACACCATTTATTGTATGTTTATAACGATTATTGTTATCTTCAACAGCACGTATTATACAGGTTACGGTTGGTATAATGAAATGATACAAACTGGGTAATTAGATATATTTTTATAGTTTAAATGTGCACAACAGCTATTAATGGAATCGTCTAATATGTATACAGTATTGACACCCACTATTGGTAACTTTTACACAGTCCTAACTGATAGTTTTATTCACTTTATTACACATATATACTATTATATCATAGCTTCGCCGCCTGAGACTTCTTTTGGAAATTCCAGAATTAATCTACCTATCTTACAAAGGACAAAAGTTTATTTTGCCATACAAACCGCTTTTATATAGACATAAATAGTGCCGTTTTTGGGTTGCAACCGGATCTAGGAACATATGTATTTTGTGCGTTAAAGTACAAGGAACTATTTAGAGCTTCTCATGAACAACGACCTATTGAACTGGTCTGAATTATTATTAGTTATGACTAATATGCCGCGCGTACGTAACAGAAAACTATGCGATTTATGTCTTATAAATGTTTAATTTATGCAAATGGAAAAAATATATGATTAATTTAAATCTTCCGACTAAGATTCCACTTCAACAACGCACTATAATATGGACGTAAGGAAGGAAATGACTAGTGGTTATCAAAACAACATATTTTAACGCAGATTAATATAAATTTCCTATGTCACGGCAGATCAGATTACAGTTGTCAGTCACCACCCCTCTTCTTCCCACGGGTGTCATACGAGGCGACCAAAGGAATACAATGGAGAACGGGTACCAGCATCATCTACTGCGATCATAAACCCATCTGGAGACCCACTTGGGTCCCCCTGGGTGGACCCTTTAGTCCAGCAGTGGACTGTTATAGGCCCATGGTGATGATAAATAGAAATTTCTATTCTTATAAAACTATAAAAATGGTCTACGGAGTAATATCACCAGAAATTTTACAAAACTACGTGTTAATTTTATTACAAACTCCTCTTCTGGCTGGGCGACAATAGACAACAAAATTGTTTTGACTGCAAGACAGCTTTTTGTATTAATTTGAATCCATGGCGTATAAGTTTCACGGATTTTCACGGATTCTTCTTCGGAGCTTCCTTCTGCGGAGTTTCGTCTTAGTATCATTAAGGAGCTATTCATCTTATCTTCTATTAAAGGGGCTATTCAAGGGAACACCTTGTTGCTGTCGTTGTTCATGGCCGGTGGAAACATCACTTGCTATATTTTTTTTACAAAAGAAGGGACGGTCAACATTTGACGAAGATATAACTCTCTGCTTTGAAAGTGGTTTGGAAAACAACTTGCTATATTTTATTTACAAAAAAAAGTGACGGCAACATTTGACGAAGATATGGAAGAACTCCCTGCTTTGAAAGTCGGTTATATATGTATCTTTGTTGAAGTTCCAGAATAAAAAAAGGGTAAATAAAGAACATGTAATTAAATCCTCTGTATTAAAGCGGCAAATCATATATAACAATGTGTTACAAAGTGTGTAAACTGAGAAACGCAAAAGCACTTCTTTCGCTTTATGTATAAACTTGTAGTGCGTGCGATGTAATGAATCATACTTAGTTAATTATATTAAATCGAAGGCAAAAGATTACGCGTTTAACATAGTTAGGGTTCCGTATCAACATGTTTATCAGAAACCACATGTGTTACTGTATTATCTTTCCATTATCGAACTCTGATCTGTTTTTATTTTAATAATTTGTACTGTATTTTATGAATGACAGTTAGCATCTTTATTTTTGTATAAGCTCCTGTAATTTGGCAGATTAAAATGGTTATACTACAATTAAGCCCCCACTACAATCACACTTGGTGGTAAGGATTATCTAAAGTAGCTAACCTATTAGGCGTATGGCCGTGATATAAAATCCATAATCGGTTTTTACCTCGCCGGTTCCTATTGTTCCTATTCAGTTTAACTTAGTTCGTAACCCTGCTTTTATTATTTACGGGCATTGTGACGTCATATAGGATAGGGAAAAAGTGGCTTGACAGTTCTTATGTTGGCAGTAAGTACATAGTTGCTTCAATGACACAGTGAATCGTCTCCAATCATCTAATGGCCATTTGAAATATTTATGAAACGTCAACACAGTAATTGTAACATTAATGTCACTTTAATTCTTTATCAACATGATATCATCATCGTTTTAATATTATTAGAAGTATGAAATTCTTAGCTAAACGTCAAACGATAAATTTGCATATTTAAATTGTAAAAATATTATGCAAAGCACATGTTACGAAACACGTGGAAGAGAACAAAGTTGTAAATAATTAGTTTTGTGCACAGATTACATTATGTAGCAATTATTTCATTCACGAAACAATTTTACATCTATGTATTACCAATTCATAATCTTTGATGGATGCTTCAAGAATCATGAAGATATGGGCGTTAAATTGCTCTTTTTTCGTTACCTACGTTACACCAAATCTACAACAGGATCGATTTTATTTCAAAATTGGCTAAAAAAAAAGTTTCACGATCTGACGCATGAAAAAAGCCTTTCAAATCTGTTAGCTGGGGTAGGGTGGTTATCAAATGGCAGAAATTGAAGGCTTGGTGAAAGACAGTATACCTAGGTACGTAGTGATTATAATTGAACTTCCTCAACAAATCTAAAGTGTATATCTTAATATATATAAATCTCCTGTCACGATGTTTGTCCGCGATGGACTCCTAAAGTACTTAACCGATTTTAAATTAAATTGGCACACCGTGAGCAGTCTGCTCCAACTTAAGAGATAGGATAGCTTAGATCTTTAATTATAGTCGCAATTTTATTTTATTGCAAATTATTTGTCTTTAATTAATTGACAGTCACATGTAATATATATATATACTACTATACTCATTTAAGGCTTAACGATACTGATTACTTTAAAAACAAAATCAAACGCAGACGAAGTCGCGGGCAACAGCTAGTATGTATATATAAATATATCACGTATATACACTTGAGATTATACACATATACATAGAAAAAAAAGGAAGCTTTTGTTTAACATTGCATCTCCCTGTGGATAGATGTGAGCAATTGAATTTCTTAGTTATCAATTGATAATGCAATTTTATAGGTACCGAGTGGCCGTATTAGGTTATGTTGTTTAATATTATGTCGACGACACCTCACGTTCTAGGAAGTATGCAACTGTTCTGTTCTACATTGATATGCCTCTAAGAAGATGCATGACACGTGCAAATAGGCACAACTTCCTCGTTCGGGTTGCAAATAACGTCGAAATTCTTTACTAACTTCCCTATAAATGTTAACGACAGGTCTCAATCAATCGCCTTTAGCACCAATATACTGTAGGTATTTAAAAATTCAAGCGCGCTCATTGGAAGGTCAGTTTGTTTATATATATGCAGACGATATCTATGTGGTATGGTATCAATACTTTGAATCTTGACACGGGTTTTCTGTAA
Organism: Pararge aegeria; assembly: GCF_905163445.1. NCBI lineage: Eukaryota > Metazoa > Arthropoda > Insecta > Lepidoptera > Nymphalidae > Pararge > Pararge aegeria. The sequence continues at coordinate 9,849,246 of NC_053183.1, forward strand.
AAAAAAGCTTTAACTTACGCTGTCGGTTACGTATGAAACATCAATTATACAGAAACCTTCAATAATCTTTAATAAAAATTGTATTAATAGTTAAAATGTATTAATAGTAAAAATCTCATATTTTAATAAATTACGTGCTTTTATTAATTTGATTTAAACATGAGGCGTGTCATTCTTTTAAACAAGAACGATTTTAAAATAAATAAAAATACAAAATAATAAAAAACAAAAACTTTTTTTTTAATTCTGAGTAATTAGGTAAGTTTACATTTAAATATAAACTCGCGTTCTTAACTACTCATCAATTTCTTTTATATGAATTTTAAAAGTATACACAATTATAACTAAATAACCGATGCTGACACTATAACACGATTCATATTTATATATCAAAAACAATGCAACGTGTAAATAACGAGCACCTATAAATTATCGACATTATTATTTATTACTGTTCGAAAATAGGTTATGTGTGTAAATAGGGTGTCCATTACTCGCATATTATAACATATGTACACGTGTTCATACAAGACGCAAAACATAAATGGGTGGAAAAGATTTCGCTACGCCACAGCGAAACTCGTGGATTTTATAATATTTGTGGCATAATTGGATCATTCACGTGAAGAAACGGATAATTTACTTTATAATTATCCTATAAACAATGACCTGCGCATTTTAAGTGCACATGTTTTACTGCGTACCAGAAAATTGTTTACATGTGTACGGAATTTTACATTCATGGCATGTAAAGAGCTTAATTTAAGTAATAAGGCTACGATTCCAATACAAATAATATAGTATTCATGATGCGCAGTTGAGAATGTGTGTGGATACGAAACATGGTGGTTTTTTTCACGCAATCGGATATAATATAAATAAACAAATAATAAATAAATACACTTCGACAATACACACATCGCTATGTAGTCCCAAAGTAAGCGTAGCTTGTGTTATGGGTACTGAGATGACTGAGGAATATTTTAATGAATAATATACATAAATACTTAGAATATACATATAAACACCCAGACATTGAAAAACTCATCATGCTCATCACACAAACATTTGCTTAGGTTATTTATCCATATGTTAAGCTTGAAAATAAAGACATGATGATTTTTGAGTTTCTCCCACACCAAACCACGATATCTGTCTCGTACATTTCTGATCCATAAAAGGCAACCTAGTCTAATAGTGCCATTTATCTGATATTAGTCAAAAGCTGATAAAATTGAGAACTTAAATTTTGTGATCATTAAAATAATGTTTTAATGATCACAGAATATGCAGATATCATCATTTTGTTTTAGGCGTATTAAATTGCAAACATTGTAAACATTGAAACCATAAAACGTCATTCTTTATGAAAATGAGATCAGTACACGTTACACAAGTAGGTAAGCAAAAGAGACGAGCCATTAACCTCGCACGGGATTGTCAGGTTAATATTTATTGATATTGTATTCAAACAAATTTACCTTAAAAAATCAACAGTGACTCTACGCATAGTCTATATAACGTAACATTAACGTTTCTTAGCTAGATTTGCTTGTGCTACATTTACTTAGTAAGTAATGTAAGTAAAAGGACAAGTTCCTGGGACATCGTCCGCTTGGATTTTTACTCCCCGTTACTCCCCGGCTTTTTAATTATTATCTCTATGCAAAAAAAACGTAGCAATATTATATACGTGATCTGTTCCTAATCCTGAATGGGTTTATAAAGGGTTAGGCATTGGATTTTTCTGTAAAAATACAAAACACGGTTTCCGCCCGGATATATAAAATTTTTGGACTGGCAACGGTGCCTCAAAGAGCACCCTAAGCCCTGAGTAAGTGATAATAAGTCAACCTGCAATAAAGTAGCGTGGTGGATTTAAGCTCTAAAACCTGTGCCTTGCAAAAAGACGCATATCAGGTTGTTGATGAGAGTACAACGGGCAATTTCGGCAACGTTGAAGGTTTCTGTGAATATAATAGCAGAGATTTTTTTAAAACCCCTTCTTTTAAATGTAAATTAAATAGCTTCAGCAGGCTTGCTGTCTGTAAATGGATGGAGGCTATCAATCCATTAAACAAAAAGCAATAAGTCCATCCTTTATCCATTTCAGTCTAAAGCTAGATTGAAACTCACGAAAAACATCGACACAATACAAGTAACGATTGCGGAGTTGTACTGAGGCCTGGCACAGAAATACAGGTGATTCTTGCAGTGTCACAAGCAAATAGACCTATCGACCGCATGCAACAGATAATAGACGGTAATTAATCACAATTACTAGATGATTGACAAAACATTAAAATAGAATCCGTTGCGTGTGAACCAGCATTTTCCGTAGAGAGTATTTTTTTTCCCGGTCGCCCTTTGTCGACCGCACGCTCACGTGGAGAGCTTTGCTTTTATAATCTCCTATAAATATACATATCTGTTGACTAGTTACACGTGTGATAAATTATTGTGGAAGGGTAATAATTATTGAAAATATATAGGTACGTAGCTAGTAATATATTACTATTGTACTGAAAACCAAGTAGCGTGACATAGACATCAACGGTCAACCAGGCTATAAGCCTAATTATAGTTTTTAATAGATATCGGGGAATTCACGAAGAGAATATAACAGAGAGCGGGCAGCAGCGTCCTCTGTGCCACTACTACCATCGGCTCCGATCACCAAAACAGCACAGTTTAGTGGTTATGGACAAACCCTCCGATTGAGAGAGGGCTTTAGTTCAGCAGCGGACTGTTAGTTACATTATCAGACTATTACCGGCATGCTACAGGGCAGGTCTTTTAAAATGAGACGAGCTTAGGCTGGGAGGTAGTCCTCCAAACTGGTCTGGTATGGATAGGGTAGAGTATCCACGTCTTTGACGGCCGATTGGCGCAGTGGTCAGCGACCCTGCTTTCTGAGTCCAAAGCCGTGGGTTCGATTCCCACAACTGGACAATATTTGTGTGATGAACATGAATGTTTTTCAGTGTCTGGGTCTTTATCTTTATATTAAAAGCATTTATGTATATCTATATTTATAAAAGAGAAAGTGTGTGGGTATGTTCCGTATAGGCTCCGAAACGGCTGCACCGATTTCAATTAAACTTTCAGGGAATCTCCAGATTGACCTGGCGAGTAATCCTGTAAAGTTTGGTGACGATCGGAGCACTCCTATTTTTGAACTTTCAAACTGTCAAATACAGCTTTTATTTACTATGATGATATTCTATTGTTGGGTGTACATGGGTGTAGATAATGATCTTCACCCGCTCGAGAAAAGAATAGAAGAGAATGAATACGGAGAGAAATTATTGATTTAATATATAATGAGACTTAAATTAAAAATTTAATGATGTAAGTTTATTGTTTAAATAAAATAAAGCAAATTTTAACCCCGGCGAAGCGGGCTGGGTACGCTAGTTATTCATAAAAATTATTCTTTAGCTATGTAAGTACCCATAACTCAAGCTACACTTACTTTGGGACAAGATGGCGATGTGTGTATTGTCGTAGTATATTTATTTATTTATTTATTTTGAGAACGTTATAGAGAACTCTCTGGCATGCAGGTTTCCTCACAATGTTTCTTTCCCCGAAAAGTTAGAGGTCCTCTCAAAAGGGAGGCTGAATCTCTAACTACTAGGCTATAACAGCTTCTGATAGGTATAAACCTAATTATTTATTAATTGGATGTGGTTATTTTGAAACAAATTTTCAGTTGTAGTTAATTATATTAAAAGACATTGAGTTACGCGTGAGAACACTTAAGGCTGTATTTCATTTCAGTTCCTGTATATAAAGGTGATTTAAATTTGGAATATAAAGGCTTTTTCTATAAAAAGTATCACAGTATCAGTAACATAAATGAAATATATTTTAGCTGGTATCCTAACTAATAGTAAACCGTTAATCCTTACTACGCAACTAATCGAGTTCATTTTTTGAAATAGATTTAGATGAAAGGTTTAGTTATTAGGTATAAGTAGTTTAGCATAGGCTACTTTTGGGTCCTGGAATACATTAATTTGACAGGTAAGTTCGTACTACTCGTATATTTTTTTTTTATTGTAATAACGTGTACAGACTTATTCAACGCTGGTAACACCGTGGGGTGTAGCTAGATTGATATAACAGTACACAAAAAAATGACCGCCTTAACTGTTTGTAATTAATAAGACAGTGCTAGACATTGCCCCAAGCTGGTCGTCAAAATAGAGTTATAGAGGTAATCTGTGTGCTGCCATAGAAATCCGTAACATTATTTGAAATTGAGAGTTTAATAAACATATTTCTGTTTTTATGGTTTTCACGGCATTTTATTTTTTCATTACTTTCAAAATATTATTTGGAAAAAGGTTTTTGAGCAAAAGCTATTTTTTTTCAGCAATAATTAAATACCCAATCGGTTAACCCTTGTATAAAACTGCGACTGTGACTATAAAACTACTTAGTGCCTTTGCATTACTGGAGACAACGTGTTCGGCGATAGCAGGCGGTAGATATAAAAGTGGGAAGAATCGTTCCCTGAAACGAGATATAAAAATAACTTAAGGATATGCATGTACCAAGTTTACGCCACTGCCGACACAGAGTGCTCAAAATAATACTTCTGTAACTCATGCAGAGCAATACGATCATGAGCGCCGCCTTAACAAGCAAGATGCAATAATTTGCTGCAATTTCCCATAATTTTACCTTACAGTGAACTGCAACACAAAATTACGATAAACGACAATAGTTATAGTAAATGATTGAGCGTCAAAGCGAACAATGAGCAGCGATCATCGGAGGACGGTGGCCGTGGCGCGCGTGGTGAAGGTCGACGCCTGCTTCCTGCGTGCGTGACAAGCATGCACCGGCACTAACCAACACACCTCATGTTAATATATCACTGAATCTGTACAAATGCCTCGTTGCTGTTTGTATAGTTACGTTTCTCGAACTAAACGTTAAGCGAGAAACCATCTCCTTAAAACAGAGCGATACTTCGCAGGGCAAGCTAGGAACACGTCTTACAAAGTGCCGCCCTGTGTCCATTAACCTTTTTTAACGCTCTACCCTTAGGCCCTTGACTGCAATCTCTGGTGGTAAGAAAGATGCAGTCTAATACGGTAGCGGGCTAGCCTGTTAGGGAGTATGTTAGGGAGTAGGTTTGTATGCCCCTAGTCGGTTTCTACGCGACATTGTATCGGAACGCTCAATCGCTTAGTGGCTTACAAGCCACGGCCGATGCCTTCCACCAGGCGAGACCAGAGAAAATTCAAAAATTATAAATTCCCAAATTATAAATACCCAGGACCTCCAACTAAAAATAAATAAATAAATAAATATACTACGACAATACACACACCGCCATCTAGCCCCAAAGTAAGCGTAGCTTGTGTTATGGGTACTAAGACGACTGATGAATATTTTTATGAATAATATGCATAAATGCTTAAAACATACATATAAACACCCAGACACAGAAAAACATTCATGCTCATAACACAAACATTTTCCAGTTGTGGGAATCGAACCCACAGCCTTAGGCTCAGAAAGCAGGGTTGCTGCAAACTGCGCCAATCGGCCGTCAAAAAAGCACAGAGCTCACCGTTACGCTACGCTCGGACGAACTCTATCACAAACAGCTCTTCTATTACAAAAGTGTGACGTACGTAGCATGTTCGTACGATCGTACTATGGATCACGAGATCTTAGGTTCCGAAAAATGGTAGTGACTGTATCTGTCAAGAAGTTTTAACTTGGCGTTTACAAGCCTGTTCAACTTGGCGTTGTTCGAGTAGTTTAATGATATGACAGTCCGGCAACAGAAGCATGACAGGATAATTTATTAAATGTTTTATCAATCTTATAGCACAATCAAACAGAAAAATATTCAAATTTCTAATTAAAAAAATGCAAACATAAGTTTCGCGCCCAATAATAGTCGCAACGTCAATTACATCAACACGAAAAAAAAATATCGAACTATAGATACACTACCTCTCGTCTTGAGCTCTGTTTAACGCCATGAAGAGATCGCTATGTAGCGATAAGGCCGCCTAATTGTATACATCGTGTAAACTAGTTATTTATAATTTTCCCTGTATTTTTATGTGGTTGTACACCATAAAAGTGTATTCATTCAGTATTCATACACTAGATCTTGGTCCTATCGAAGATTCAGCTAAAAAATAAAACTGCAAACTACTCTTAGTCAGCGCGTCTGCGGCTTATTTTGTTGTTCGATTTTGGCACGTTGCAAAAATACAGTAGGTATGGTTCATTCCGGTCGCACCATCGAGGTAACCCGGTCGCTTTTTGTACACACAACGCTATTGTCCGATGATTCAGGTAACATTAGCGCCGTTGGCTATTGTGAAAACGCATACATTTTATTTTTAGTCGCTTATTTTTGGTCTTCTTTTGGTATAGTAAACCCAAGTAGTTTACTATGATGTTATGTTATGAGATGATGAGGTAGATTGAATGATAAAGGTAAAGATATTATATCAATAACTTATTTATAATTCAATCCAAATCTATTAAACAAATATAACATTATAATATATTACATTGACGATGCAATCCTCCGAAACGGCTTGACCGATTCTTAAGAATTTTTATTGCATATTCGTTAGGTCTTAGATTGGGTCGTAATCTACTTTTCTTACCCTAAGTTATGTGGGTAGACATAACCAACAATTATTTGTTTGGATAATTTTTTTAGCATAATAAAATATTTTTAAAAACCCAAAACATATAGTTTTGGGTTCATCAGCGAGAAAATTTTAATCTAGCTCTTAAAGAAGTAATTTATTTTAGGATCGTATTTATTATAACTGTTAACAAATACCTCAAGTGAGTAATTTTGCAAAAAACCGAGTAAGAACATTTACAATTTCTTTAAATTCACATCGCATTATCTCATCTTTTGCGAACTACTTCCAACATTCATTTCCCAGAAGTAAATTCGTGACTAGGGTTAAAGACTTGTTTGGCGTTTTAGTGTACTTCAAATACTATTTTTTGTCCATTTATCTCTGGGCTGGCACGCCGTGGTGTGATCGCGAGATACCGAGCCCATAAACGCATAACAAGAAGGTGACCGACGACTAGTTTACTGTTAGTTATGCGTAACGCGTGTTCCACAAGTTTAGCGAAGTCTAAAAATTGCATGAAACAATGGGAATCAACAAATGATAAATCTTTTACATTGAGAAAATTTTAATGCTTGCGCTTTCCATACATAAAAGTTAGCGCAAGGCATTTATTTACACTATATTCTATGTCCCGAGAGTTCATTGTTCTAAACGTTGGCGTAGGAAATTTTACGAGAGATGTCCGCTGGACGGCACATGCTTCGAATTTTTATATCAAATTACTTGTATGTGTTGCGGGGTGATAAAAACAAAGAACACGCAGTTCCCCGCACTTCTGCTTGATCTATTGTTTCTAAGCTCAGGTATTTGATGGGGAATGACCCCCTATATAAGGGTGTGTTAATCATAACAGTACCTATTGAAAATGACAGGAAATGGTTTCCTTGCGGTGAAGCAACAACGCCACGGTATTCACGTGCTTGCAAGGTACAATGACCTATAAAATTTGAACCCTGTATCCCAGCAAAAAACAATGCTGGCGGCCTGCATAATTTCGTGACTTGATTCACGATTTTCAAACCGTATCCTAGTAACCGTTTGAGCATTTCAATACTTCTGAGTATCACTTTGTGATTCCAATTTTGAAACCTCTTGTTGATATTTTCATATCCCATTTCTGTTTAGCTTTTATTCTGTTGCTTAATCAAAAATATTATTTATACAAAAATAATCCTTTTAAGTATAAGAGTATGTCAACATTTTTTTATATGAATACTACCTCCTTGGTCATATAGAGCATTAAACATATTACATTTAATAATCATTTAATTACCTACTCATTTATTACTTTATCTTTGGAAACCCCCGGAGAAAATGAAACAGGATTTCTAGTCTACTTCAATAAAACTATCATTTTGATCAATTAAAACTGTTTATAGGTAGGTATTAAATTGCTTATCAAACCGGTTTGATATATCATAATATGTTTTATATTAGAGCTTCGTCTTTTTCATATCAATGAAAAAATATTTATTTAGTAATGCCGTAAGATTTTGGTGAAAATAATAAGTTTAGTTCTTTGTTCTTAGTTCATTTAAGCAGATTGGTAGCTGAAACAAAAAGCACTCTTTGGGTGAAAGCTAACCAAAATTAGTGCCAAACTGATGTGTAAACTTAATCAAAAGATGACATATTAAATCTGTTTTTTTACTACCTTAGGTTCCTATTAATAACATGTTCGAAATATAATAGAAATCTAAGCAGGTCAGTAGAGCGCTTATTAACCTTGACATAATGTTACGAGTACCTTATCAGATTTACGCTAAAAGTCGAATACATAAAGAAAAAACTTTTTATCGGACAGCCTTGGTAATAGTATGACAACAGTTGAGTAAGAACAGTTTTTCAACGAATTACGATACACTTTCGCTGAAATCAAGCTATCAAATTCTGATACCCGATGCAAATCGTAGGTCATAAAACATTTAATCTTCTTTATTTAATACTAAATGCAAATGATATTATAATAATAGTGATAACGATATCGTTATCACATGATGACATGATGTTATCAAAACTATTGGTGCAATTTATTCGGTTAGTGCTGACAAATATGAAATCATATAAACATTTTAATTGTTTAAACATTGTCATCATCATCATATAAACCGATAGACGTCCACAGCTGGACATAGGTCTTTTGTAGGGAGTTCCAAATTCCACGGTTCTGAGCCAGCGGCTACCTGCGACGCGCTTAATGTCGTCTGTCCACCTCGTTGGGGGTCGACCAACGCTGCGCTTACCAGTTCGGGTAACAGGTAAGCGCAGCGTTACCGGTCGGTTCCAGCACCTTGGGACCCCAACGTCCATCCTACATTGTAATGTACTTAAATTATATTTTTTTAATCTTTATTCCTCCAATCCGCACAACAACAGAGTAGTGGGTTTTAACCACCTCTCTCCTGCGAAAAGGTTTTTCTGTGTCCCGAAATGGGTCATTAGGAAGCTGAGCATGGTTTTATGATATTTCCTATACTAACTTGATAAGTAAGTATACCTAAGCAATAAATCCTCCTTATGGATACACTAGGCTTGTAAGTAGTTGATACGCAGGTATAATATATATAAAACTTGTTTACCTTCAATATTCTGATCACGATTCAGTTGGTAGTTTAAAACAGAAAAAGATTTAGTTCAGTAGATACTGCTATATTATATCGATGCATTTGCACAAATCGACAGAAATATGCACTTAAGCGTTTAAAGTATATGAATAGAATATAATTATATTGCTGAATGAGAATTCCAAAGAAATTAGATGAAAATTTTTGAATAATAATTTATTTATTTAATAAAATTAAAAAAAACATGAAGAGCATAATATAATTTAAAAAATTTCATGTCTCTAATTTGACAAACATAGACCTTTAAGTCCACCCCAGGGTATTTCACCCCCTTGGAAGTTGTTCTATGTTTAACTCTCATTCTTTACTTCACATCTCCTAGATTTTAACTATCTACTTCAGGCCTTAAATTATTCGGCATTCAAAAGAAGAAGTCGAAACATTGCGTTACATAACCGCTTTTCAACGTTAATCAGTAAAGGGGTGTGTTTATTGTGTATAGTCCAAAAATTTAATATTATGTTACTCCTGGTATAGTCAGTGACCTTTAGCTTTTATATTAGATACGTAAAATTGTACGGATAAGCCAGTAGATAATTAATTCAATATTATATAACGTACTATACGCACATTCATTAGCTAATAGGTAATATCGACGTGCTCTATGACCTAGAACTTGTTACGCATTAGGGTTCCCACTTTTAAAATCTGTATATTATTCCGTGAAGAGATAACTTTAGCGGTTTGAGCGGTTCAAAAGCATATTTTGCGCATAGAGCAGTGTGAGATTTTTGGCATCAATTTTAAATGTGTTCCATTTAGTGCAGAAAGCCACCATTGCAATATTTTTTAATAATAAATTGTAATATTTTTTATTGAAAGACTTTTTCCTACAAATGCTCAAAACGCTGTCATTGTGGCTTATTCGTACAGGAAATTCTATCCTTGGGAGAATGTCTCAAGTTTAAGCACCTCAAAAAAGTACAAATTTTAAACCATAGATTATACATACGGTCATAAACTATGATCGAATACTTCCTGGGACTGTACAGAAATAATATATTGTGTGTTTTATTTTGCTCTTAAAACAGTGGAAACCCTAGCAAGTTATGACTCACAGCACGGTCGAATTGTTCTCAGAAAACACAGAGTTTATGGTCGTTTCCTTCTGAACCCTAGCAATAGGCATTCTTACAACTGAGTCACGGAACCGGCGGAACCACTTTACGTAATCTTTTCCGGATTATACGGTATTCGGATACAGGTTGTTGAGTATTTCTCTGCAACCACGTTAAAACGCGGCGACGTCATTTGATTGACTTTTAATTTCCGCATACCTTTATATTTAAATAAAAAATGAAAGCATTTTTTTTTTGCTTTTGCCATAATTTTGTTGGTTTCACTTATTATTGGGATCCAACAAAATTTACCAAAATTTCACATTAATAGTAATAAATAATAATAAAAATATTGGCAACTTTAAAAAAAAAAAACAGTAGCCTATACCTTTTGTCATCGGTACTTTGTTGTCTTGATGTTGAAAATAAAACATAAAAGTGTTTAAACAGTGATTCATAGTAAAAGTACCTTTTTTTTCCTGGCTTTTCACCTAGAGGTGATGCTATAATATTAACTGATACTGACAGTTGCGAAAAGGCACTAACTAAAAGCCAAAAAAATCAGTGTAAACACACCTACGCCATACTATATTTGTACGGATATTCATACGTGAATCATATATTACCTCAACAAATTCGGGAGCCCCCGATACGCTTGAAGTGAAGCTACTGAACTACCTACTTTTTAATTTGCCGCTTTATCATTTGTTGTGAATGAACATTACTATCAGGTGTGGCTACTACGGATACAGTCAGTCTCAATTTTATGAGTCGAAGGCATAAGTGAGCGTATACTGAGAAATGTGAGTCACAGTTGTCGACCCACTGCGAGATCATTTCCGATTCCGATTCAATCGATTAATGGATGATGTTGCATGGGTATTCATTTAACGGAACTTACAAGAGCATTACTCACCGAGACGAATTTAGGTTTATTTGGTCATTATTATCAACAAGAAGCTAATTAAAGACAAACTGAATATTTTCGAACGGGTAAAAAATAAGTAATTTTCTTGTTTGGACACAAATTACCAATACAGGTTCCGGCCAAAAAGAAGGTATTTGCGCTGATGCTAATAATGTTGTTTTCATTGAATTTAAATAAGTAAAAACCTAAAAGTTTATTTACTTATATTAGTTTGTGTAAAAAGTTAATGATCGAGACGAATTTATATTGGCATTTCGGTCTTATAGGAGTCTTATTTGATATTTTGTTATTTAGCGAAGCATGTCATGAAATATGAGATGAATGATCTTATATTTAAGTCTTAAAATAGGTAATTATGTTTTTTTTAATATGTTAGATTTGGCTGATACTGCATGTGAATATAGAGATTTGGTTACTCACCATTGCACCGTTGGTATCACCATAAGCGGGTGCAGCACTACTCCTTGTCAGTAAGACCAGTGTTGCCGTCACCGTCCACATTATCCTTAAACTACTTCTCAAACTAACAAACGCCATAGTTCTGGATGGTTTTTCTTTTGTTATACCTAATAAGCTCATTTGTTCTTAAAATTATCTATGTATAGAATACTATTCTGCTATAACAGACAATATGTCATTCTTATATTGAAAATATAAAAGATTATTCAATCTTATAAAACCATTAAATAATTTTTGTTCGATATGTAACGTTGATGTCCCGTAATCTGAAACAAAATGAAAATGTTATTTAATAAACGTAATATTATTATTTAATTAATTCTAATATTATAAACGTGAGAGTGTATCCGTTTGCTTTTTTGTAACTTATGTTCGGCTTATCCGCTGCATCGATCATAATAGCAAATAGCTCGCACTCCGATGAGAGGCAGTACTTTCAAAACCCTATGTAATCTGTCTTAACAGCTCATCCGGTCTTGACGAAATTTTGCATAGCATTTGCATTTTTTACATCCTGGTGACTGGGTATGTTCTGTTTTAGGGGACTGAAACAAACGCTTTTGTAATCGCGGCAAATGACTAGTATGCAATAAAGATTAGCTCAAAGATAATAAAATTATTTCCAAGGGTCATAGTCTTGGTTGACACATCGTATCCGCTGCTGTGAGTCACGAGCACTTACTAAGTTGATTCCACTCACGAAGAGTGCGAGTAAGTCACATATTTTCCACTAAGCAGTAAAATAATTATGTCCACAAAGCACAAGTCCTTGTAGTATTTACACATGAAATACAATAAAATTCAGTAGTGATTACTTTGGACTTCCTCAGAACCGAAATAAGTATAACTGATGCCTGTATTAACTTTTTATTAATGCAAGTCACCTAAAAGATTTTTCAAAATCGGTATTCAATTGACAGAGCATCAATAATAGGAACATAAAAATAGTAGCTCCTCTTTTTGAAGGCCTGTTAAAAATTTACAAGATGAGTTTTCGAACTTTAAATCCTGTAGTTTTCAGCAAGTCATAACAAAACTAGTTCCAGTTCCAGACAAATTTACCTACAAAAGCAATATTATATATTACGATTTTTAATAATGTTACTCAAATTGTAACTAACTCTAGTGACCCAGATATCGGCACGAGGTACGGGCTCGTCAGCAAACACCGTTATCATACGAAAGATAAGTTTTTTCAACATAATCACCACTTATAGAAATTCCCGCATACAATTGCTGAATAAATAATTTTTTTGATGTAAGCACCAAGTCCTGATTTTTGAAGTGTTATGTTTGTAAATATTGTTTGCATTTCTTATCAAAGGTCAAGCAGCTCAAGTTTTTTACAACATGTGTTTCAGCTATAAGTGAACGCATATATATTAACACTAAACTTAAAGAAACTAATCCAAGGCTTCCTTTGAAACATTACTAACTCGTTTTAAAGAATGATAACCAAAAATTTAAAATTCATTTATTTCAAGTAGGCGTAATATAAGAAACTTTTGAAACTTCAAGCCTATCCGTTTGTAGAGACTGTACCAAAAGGAAGGAAGGCAGATTCTACCGAGAAGTAACCGGCAAGAAAATCAGCAGTTGTAACGTTCCTTTTTCTATCTATATAGTGATGCTATATGTCATAAAAATATCTCTATTTATCTGATATTATATGTAATAAAAAGAAATTAGCTATATAACATACAATTTTAGATTTAGTGGTAAAAATTAAAGGCCTCCCTGGTACCCAACTGGAACCATCACTATGAAATCATCGTGTGTAAAATGTCGGACAATTCACCGTCACTGATAAGATTATATTGTAAGATAATATAAACTGTTACCTACAAAAACGAAATAATAATAAACAGAATTATGGCAAAATAATTGCATTAATAGTTTTCTTCTTTGCCCTAGCCTTATCCCATCATTTGGGGTCGGCTCCTCTCGGCTATCTGCGCCAGGACTCTCTGTCTTGGGTTGTCACGTCAATCAGGTTTGTGTTTTTAATATCTTAGGCTCCGTCGTCCACCAAGGAAGCAGGGCGTCCTCTTCTTTTTGACGGCGTAATCGTCTGCGCGCCGCATAACTTGCCCGTACCACCATAATCTGCCTTCCGTCATTTTGTTGATTATAAGGAATATAATTGCATTCATAGTATTGAATATACCAGTCAGTGTGTTTCTACTGACACATTTGGTTGATAAGTAAAACTTGGCTCGGTTGTTGTTTAAAGAGATCAATCATAGAATCGAACTCGGCTAGGCAGAGTTCGTAGTACCCTTAGACTCCTTTTCCTTTGATTTTATTTGGGGATTAGTTTTATTCCTATTTGTTTGTATGTGGTAGAAGAGAACCTTCTCCAAATTTTCTATGGTATTATAAACCCAGATTGGGAACCTTTAAACAAAGTGTCGCGTGCAATTTTTCGCTCACCGGAGCGTGGCGATGGAGGTTTCACCGTCATTGGAATCATATTACCTAACTTTATTTATCGAATCGTTTTTTATTTGCTGCTTAAGATTGCAATGTAAATTTTGGCGCCGAAAAGTAAACTCGTGCCTAATTATTTTGCGAAATTTAATAATCACAGAATCTAATTCGTTTGACCGTAAGCAAACGAAACGCTTAAGCAACCGCAGCATTGAGATAAAGTGCCGTGAAATAATATCTTGGTTTTAATGTTTTCACTTGTAATATTCTTATTGGTTCAGAAATATCCAAGGCTCATTGATTTAAATCTATCATTACTGCGGTTTACCGGCTTAATAACTATGAATGAAATATTACGATCTTCCTTATTTATGTAACGCAAAATTACTGTATCTTCACTAGGCATACTAAAATCTTACTTAGCAGTAGTAGAGCTTTTTGTGACAGAACTCGGCCGGGGAATTATTAGTGCCGCTATATATGTTTATTTCTGCCGCTAAGCAGCATAATTACAATGCTGTGTCTCGGTCTGAAGGGTGTGGTTGCCGATGTAACTAAACGCACATGAATTTTAGACTCGTTCGATTTAATAGAACTCTTACGGAGCCGAACGAATAAAAAACATATATAACTTTTTTCCGACAGTGTTCTGACGTCACCTTCAGTGCAAGGTAGTCAGGGGCAATTGCTAACACTTATAATATGAATATTAAGATGCTATCAAGTCAGCTCTTGCCTCTCGGAAATAGAAATATTTTATCCACTAATGCGTAGTTATGATGTGTAAACTGAAGCAGAGCTATTTGTTTTTTTTTTCATTGTCTAACTCTTTTAACTCAAAAGTTACTCCTTTTGTAAAAAAAAACAACCATCCTTCTGAAGGGTCCACTAGTTTTTAGGAAAACGGTAACATTAACGGTAAGCACCCCTCAATGGCCAATAATAAATAAGTAGAAGGGTTAGAGTTAGGGTAAGAAGTTAAGTTTCAAAAATAGTTGACCACCGTAGTCCACCACGCTGGCCTAGTACATATTGGTGGACTCCACAACCTATGAGAACATTATGGAGAACTCCCAGGCATGCAGGTTTCCTCACGATGTTTTCCTTCACCGTTGAAGCAAGTGATATTTGAATTGCTAAAAACTTAAAAATTAAGAGGTGGCGTGCTGGGATTCGAACTCGGAACCCCCGAAAGTGAAGTAGAAGTCCTACCTCAGGTTGGTGGTAATTTTATAATATCATAATATAACATTTCTATAAAAGCTAATATAACTACAGTCAAGTTCAAAGATTTTTAGCTTTACTTTTATAGTGTTAACATTGTACGTATGTATATATATTTCCCATTGTTTGTTATCTAATTTCCTCGTCATTAAAACATGCGGACGGTTAAGAGGTCATATTTTAAATTAAACCAGTCATGCGTACGCTTCTGGAAATCATGTAATTAGGGAAAATCTAATTGACAGATTGAACAATACTTATAAAGGAAAATTTAAGTCGTTGTTGCGTATGACCTTGAAAAGTTTTTTTCAATACTCTCCACCTTTAATTACAAGAGAAAGGTAGAAAGGCGTTAATGTTTTGCTCACAACAACTCTTTGACCATCTCTTCTATCTATTCCTGTGGTAGAGTCACTTTAAACCGACAGACTTGACGTTTCAAAAGTGCTTTTATGAGTTGAGGAATGAGAGAGAGAAGTTTGTGTCTAGATTTTTGACACATTCTTTCCGTTTTTATATAATTGATTGTAGACTTCAGCTTCTGTTAATCACACTTCCATAAAGATAAATTATTTAGAAAGCCAATGCCGTTTACAGAACCATGATAGGTGGTCTGGATATCTTTTTATACGAATTTCCCTAAAAAGTGGCGTGAATGTAAAAAAAAATAAAGAGAAGGTCGAAAAATTATGCTCAAAATTATAATCTTGTGGCAACTGGTATATAAAAAAAAGAAAATCAAACAGTAAGTTAAAATAAATGAGTTCAAAATTTGAATAGTTTATCCCCTTACAAATTACTTTAGATAGATGAACGAACACAAGTGGTCGATAGTAGCAGGCGTTTCTTTCTTTTTCTGAAGTCCATGATATACAATGATTGTTAAGCTTAATTTTTAGAAAAAAATAAAGCGGGAATCCCGGACAAATTTGTACGTTGTACTTTACTTATAACTAATATTATGTCCTTTAAAAATTGTTTTATATACTAAACCTTATACTAACTGTTAAATATACTAACCTAATACTGTTTTATATACTAACCTAATAATTCTCCTGAAATATAATTTAGAATTAAATCTCCGATGCCGGAGCATTCTTCGCGAAAAAATTCGCTATTATATTCCTTTTATTTGTAAGGTCCTTAAATGTCTTCAACCTATTTTCTAGTAGTTTGGGTTGTTTTCGTCTAACTACGTCTAATTGTATCTTTAAAGTTATATTATGAAGCGATTATATATAAACAGTATACGATGAGAAATACTTCCGTTTCCGGAAAATATAGGCTCATTTCACAATACACGATTTTTGCAGTCACTACCTAACAAGCATATTAATGAGACAGCACGCATCTCGCGGGATGAGGATGACATGTCGCATGTTCATACATGCAGATTCGCATCTCGTTACCCTCGCCACTTTCCTACTTCCGCAGACTCACCGGCAGGCAATACTAATGATATATTAATCGTAAGATGGCTATTGTGTGGACAAAACAGCATTATCTAGCAATGTCATCGTAGGTATGTAATTAATACAATGTTAAACGTCACTTTGTGATTTTTATTTGCCTGCCATAAGTAGCCTTTTTGCATTACATGGTCGGTACCTACAATACTATTATCTATTACCTGGCTAAGTTTGTTGTGGACTTCTTCTTGGAGCAAGACACTTTTGGAATAAAAGTTAATAAATGCAGTCGTAAGCTCAAACAAAATGAATAATGTTTTACACATTCATATCTGATTTGCAATAGCGGTTAAGATAAAGTAAATACGCTACCCAGGCACCTCTATAACATTTCGGAGTTATGCGTTTAAAGCAGTTGCATATCAATTGCATAGAAAAACATCGTTAAGAAACCTGCATGCCTAAGAGTTCTCCGTAATGATCTCAAAGGCGTTTGAAGTGTATCAATTCGCACTTGGCCAGCGTGGTTACGTGGACTACGGTCTAAACCATTCTCAGTCTAAAAGGAGAGCCGTTCCCTGAGTCACAGTGGGATTTTGTTACGTTGTCAGTACTTATTAATTTTATTACTTTATTGTAGGTATATTATTATTAATAAGTATAAATAAAAATTCCGCAGGTGCCCTTATTGACTTTAATTTTAAGAATAATCCATTACTAATACAAAATCATACACATACAATGCCGTCACGTTTTAAGAAAAAAAAAAAACATTAGGTACAAGTTTCCTCTATGTATTTACGTCAACGACATTATTATGATGACTCATAATGTTTCATTACAAAGTGACCAAGACGTATACAAAGGTTCAGTGATAATTGCTGTTGTGTAAATTAGTAACGGAAACTAAATTTAAACTAAAAGCAATTATCTAGTTTATTTTGGATGCTTTCAAATTGATTAATTAAATATAGCTAGGTAAGTGAAGATATATTAGATATGTCTGATATCTGATAGTTTCGCACTTTCCTGGATCCTTAATCATAGAAGTTTCTAATCACAACACACTATTACACTATATAATACATAAATGGACTTTCAAGAGACCTTTTCGGATCGATTGCTTGTGGGGTTGAGTATACGCTTTTATAACATGGTCTAAAGTTAATTTTAACCTACCAATGCATAAATATAAAATTGTGTTAAAACTTATTTATTACAGCGAGGTTAACAATTGATGAATTTCTCAATGATAGGGATGTTTGGTAGCACAGCCATCTCTGTTTTCATCTCACCGGAATGCATTGTTAATAAGTGGAAAATGTTTATAGGCTAGTAGCAGAGTCACTGCAAGCAGACAGACGTTTCAAACGTGCTTATGCAGCAGGCCTACTTAAAGTAACTGTTTGATTTTGAATTTTACCTAATACTACGTTTGATGGTTCAGACGCACAGTGAGACTTCATAGTAATATTTTTCAATACCGGTTTAAATCCACTAAAATTCCGCTCTTTTTACCTATTTGTTTTTGCTACCTCACGAAGCGGTAGAGTCGAAAATCAAGAACCGGATAAACCTGTTTAAACTTTTATTCGACATTGGTGCTAATTCTGTTGTACACAAATCTCTAAACTAAATCGTTAAATCTTGAAGTGATGTGTGAAGGATGGCACTATATTTAAGCCCGTTTACCTGGCACCATTGTACCCCTCAACACTCACTCAATATTACTTGTCATCAATGAAACTATTCTCAAACATATTTGCTACATAATCTCAAACAAGCATAGATGTATGAGATCAGTTTTTATCAGTAAGATAAGGTTTTATGTTGTTATCCGCTACATTATCTTTTTGAGTGGGAACTACATTTAACGTACAAGAAAATTGGGCTTAATTAAAAATCTTGTCGCGATATTTCCTATCTTGAGAATTGTCTATCTTATTGAATAACCTCCCTAGCGCAATAATTGTGAGCGCTTTAGTTTTTTTAAGTGATCGTCGGCAGAGGCATTTTGGGAATTAAATTTTTTTTAACTTTCCTCTGGTCTGGTGGGAGATTTTGAGCGTGGCTAGCTAGCCGCTAAGTGATTTACAGTACGATGGATCGTAGAAACCAATTAGGGGTATGGGTTTGTACCTGCAATAGCCCTAGCAGGTTAGTCCTTAGTGCTAAAAAATAAGAAAATATAAAAAAACTCAAAAACAAACAGTTACATGCCCCAGATACAATACAAGTGGCAGAAACTGAATTTTTTGGTGTTTTTCGATACATTCGGTTCAAAATCGATTCCTTACCGGCCCTTACAGGGTACGGGTCTCCTCTTAGAATCAGAAAGATTAGACCGTATTCCACCACGCGGACTCTATTTAGTCTTCTAAGTTAAATGTGTTTTCTCTTTCTTTCTTTTCTTTTATATCAATCAATCAATTAGTTTTTCTATTCCTTTGTTTTTTTTTTTTGTTTTTTTTTCTTTTTTAGTAGCACTAGAGATCATTTGCATTAACTTGCCATGACAGCTAATTTTAATTTTTGATTAGGTACTTTAGGTACCTAATCAATTAATATTATCTGTCATAGTAAGTGTTACTTGTATCTACATCGTATCGCCCTACTGCTCCTTGCAGTATTTGGATAGTGTTGTGGATAACATATTAATCCCATTTTTTTCTTTTTGTTAAATTTAAAAGCTATTGTTGTAATATGTAACTGTTTTCTGTCCCAAATAAATAAAATAAAATAAAATAAAAAATTTAGGAGGAAGTGGGTACATGCACCCAAATACTAGTGACAATGACATAAGTAAATAGTTTAAAATGTTATAGATACAACAAGTTAAGGTTAAAACAACGAACTAAGAATTCTTTGGGCTTACATGTAAATATGCAACGCAGCCTACTATTTGCAAACTGTTTAACAAGCTTATAGAAAAAGTACTGTGCGTAGAGAGGTTTTAAAGGACATTGCCCATGGACAGGACCTGGATTTGTGTCATATGTATATTTAATCCGAAAAAATGTCTGAGTTCTTTATGTTTGTTTGTTTTTCATCAACATTTCTTTTACGCTACTATTGAAAAACGCATTAAATAATTGATTAATTGACTGAATTATTTTAACCTATAAAATCGAACCTAAATGTTGCTACATATCGGAGCTGTATTTCAATATATTAGAAACCGATTTAAAAATTACGATACTTGTTGACTAATAAAAATGATTCCTTACAATTATTCAAACTTCAAAATAATTATAAAATATCTAACTTCTTGGTTGAATTCTAGAAACGAGTTTAGAACTAAGAAAGAAACAATATATTTTATTTTAGCTATACTATGTTTCTCTGACGTTTAATAAATCATGAAGTCCTAATTGCTAAAATTAATAAGAATAACCTTATCTACAATAATACACTATGTATCTTATTAAAATAGGATTATTGAACTTCAATATGCTTTAATAAGTATTTATTATTGCATAATTTTTCCTTAAAAAAATAATGCAATAATAAATACTAAGAACGATATTATTTAATAATAAGAACTAGTCATAGTAGTAAAATCTAGCTAAACCATATATAAACATTCGGCCTGTTTCGGTTATGTTGTTTTTATGTTATATCATAGATATTAATAAGATATAAACTCAATTTCAGCAACTTAAATAAAAAGATTTCTCTTAAACCTCGTTGAATAAATAAAAATAGTTTGCAGAATTTTGAAAGATAATTGTTTTTCTACTTAATAAAGTTATAACCACTGTGACATAAGATAATGTCATCGGGGCCCCAAAGCTCCTAAGAAAATGGGGAAATGTCCTTTCTTATTAAATAATAATATTCTACTTGGTCGGCATGAAATTTGGTGAGGTTTAGTTCTGCTACTCTTTTTAAACTTTTTAACTATCTGGGATAAATGTAAACTATGCGTCCATTAAGGGTAAAAGTAATTTCCTGGTAAGTTACTAACTACAAACGACTAAAGTCTCTAATCAGAGTTAAGAAAGGGAAGGGAGTTATGATAGGAAATAATAAATTACCGAAGTAACCTCTTCCTTCCGTTTTTAACTCTGATAAGGGACTTCAGTCGTAATTTTGTAATTTTCTATTATAAATTATCGAACTGACCTGAGTCGGAAATCGATTCCAGGATCTCGTAAGTCTTAAACCATGGGTGTCTATAGCACCGTACGGTTTGGCACGGTACATAATTCTACGTAATCCTATTCTATCGATAAATTGCAAAACGCAAAAGCCAGTGTTCCGAACCATATCTTTTAATTTATTGTTTACTATTTAACTGAGGTGTGTTGTAATGTTTATTCCAAAGTCCGGGCGGTCACACAAGATACTTCCAAAATGAGTGTACACCGAACCAAAAAGGTTGAATTTAGGTTTTAGAATGTTTATCTGCATAATATGAGAGAAAATTGCGTCTTGCTGACTGATCCATGCACTGACTATCAACACAGAACTAAAACCACGGAACGGAATGAGCTTTAAAAATTTTGCGAACGGATTGCTATTATAATGTAGGAGTCTACTTAAAAAGCATTCTTTGAAAATTCATCCCCTAAGTAGATCACCTAAGGGTTTGAATTTTGTATGAAAATCGACTTTAACGTGAGAGAAACCAAAGAGTCCAAAAAAGCTGTCTAACAATTTTGTCGGTTGTTGTAATAGCTTGTTTATTTATGCATTGTATTCTGGGGTAGTTATGGAGGATATTATTTGGGTATGGGTAAATCATTATACGTTTGAAGTAAGATATATTGGGTTAAGCTAAAACTCTAGGAGAGGTAACAACAAAGCAGTGCTCTTCAATAATTCATCTGACAACGATGATACATACATATTAGTGTCGCCATTAGTTATTCGATGCGTGTATTGCGGGGGACTGACCAGTGTATCTATAGCATTAATATTACTAGATGACAATCGCAAATACCATACGTGTGTTAACTAATACAGTATTCCATTGACAAGGCTAAGAACTGTATATGTAAAGTTTTCTTGACTTTAACAATTAAATTATTTACCTAGTCTGTATTCATCATTATTCACTACATACGCGTAATTCACAGTACAGTCGGTCTGGTATATCTTTTTATATTTGTGTATCTACAAAGTACTGAGAGGATTTCATGAAATTTTTCAGCAATAGAATAAAACTGTGAAAAAAAATTATGTGTATCATATTATGTGGATATAGGTTTATTAGCCGACAAATTAAGATTTTTACAACTCTTTATTTATCATATTTTTAAGTCAATTTATTATATTATTTGTCAGACTGTATTTGCAACCTCAAAATTTCCATGTCTTCTTAAACCAATTACACGCGGAAATCTTGCAAAACCTTCAGCTTAGAACTCCTTTTTACTACACCACAAAAAACCCTAGTTTTCCATGACACAGCGCAACATAAACAATGCGTTAGGTTTAAAAAAAAATACTGATCAAGGAGTGATATCTGTTAGCTGAATGACAGATACTGAAAACGATATGATATGAAAAGAATGTTATCTACTTGCCTGTTCAGATCCCGATTTCACGCAATCCGTACTACTTGAAACATCGGTTTGTTTCACTAGTGCGATGGTCAAACAAAGTCAACATTCACAGGGCACTTCACCTAGTCCCGCGGGATATGAAGATCACTTTTTTTCTTTGCAATTGCACGAATTTTCAAAGAAAATGTGTGTTTCGCGTGTTTTCGAGCGATCGTAGTGCCTCGCGCGGCACGACCTATCGCTCTCGCGGCTTGGGGCGAATGTACGGCGCGCGAATTGCTGTTCGTTTATAAACTATCGCTGGTGATGCACACTGCACAGAAGCCTCCGCCCGCCCCTTTGCCCAACTGAACTTAATTTTACAGAAAAGCTTACGTGAAATATTGGTGCGAACTTTTTTTTAATTTCTTAATTTCTTATTCCTTAATTTTAGTTTAAGTAGTGAAAACGTCATTTATCTTAGGGTAATGATTCATTAATTGATGGTCTAAGTTGTTGAATAAATCATTTATTTTTCATGTTTTAGGGACTAGTTCTCTGGTCTAATTTATTTATTATTATTTGTTACAAATATTTATTAGGAACTTTTAAGCCCCAATAATAAACCTATAGATTTACAGTAAAATTAAAATATTTACATTCTTAATCATTGTAAAATCGACTACATTAAAAATAAATACAATTAAATAAAACAAATTCTCAAAATAAAACTTTTGTATTTTGGCACGTCTCGTCTCGTAAATTTAGTACCTAGGTATTTTCGGCTCCTCGTAAGCTTGAGATTCTGGTTTCGATTCCCGAGTCAAGCAAAAATTATTGGGTTTTCTGTAAAGAATTTCTCATACGAGCCCGGATTTCGGAAACTATATCACATATGTATAGTCAAATCTCACCAACCTGCATGGGAGCAAAGTTATGGGTCTAATTTCCTCTCTTTTTTTATTCCATTACATATTAGCCCCTGAATGAATACTCACCAGTTGATAAGTACAGTCTAAGATGGTACGGGCTAACATGTTAGTGTTATGTCAGTTCTATAAAATATTGTTGTTCGGGGGATCGAACCCTGGATCTATCAATCATAAATCACTGTGCCCACCTCTGCGCCAGCGATGTCTCTCGCCTATGAGTACTCTGCTAAATTGAGGATGATTATGTTGAATGTCTTTTAACAGTTCTATAATTTTAATACTGTATCGTTAAAATTAGTGTATTTTGCAAATAAAGATATTCTATTCTAGTAACTAATATCACCATTGGTAGATAAAGATGGTTTGTAGCGGATGCAATATTTCAGCCGTTACCGCCACGTTCACGATATTTAATACAATATTGCGGTTTATTAAAATGTTAGCGACTTTCATTTCGTTAACTGCAGTTATAAAATCTCGTTGCAAGATTAATAACCTTGGTTCCCCTATTTAGGTCCATTTCCTTAAGTTTTTGGTTTAATATTTCAGGGATATGTAACCTAATAGTAGTTTATTATTCATTCAAGTACCAACGTAACTCGCGTGTTATTATATCCACACGCTCGTCATAGAGCGCCAGTATGGATCAGCACCGATTATTATAAACGTTTCAAAGTCAATCATTGTATGCTATTAAATATACTAAAACCAATCGGACATCAAAGTTAAAGTCAAATACGAGATTCTATATTCGAAATAAAACTTTTTTTTATCGCACTCTCTGGGGCAGTGGTCAATCTTATAAGTGGGGGGAGGGTTTGATCCCTGGGCACAATTTAGTAATATATGTGTTCTTAGTTTTCTTGGGTCTGGTCTGGTGGAGCTTTTTTTGTGTGCACCACCCTAACGACAAAGGCGCCATCAAGCAATTTAGCTTTCCAATACAATACAATAGACACACCAATATGTGCATACTCCCTATATTAACCTACGGAAGCCAGACTTGGGCTTTAACGCAAAAGTTAGAACAAAAATTAACAATTTATCAGCGCCCGATGGAACGTAGTATGCTACATGTTAAACGGTCAGTGAAAATAAGAAATGAAGCACTAAGAAATGAAACGAACATAACAGATGTTAAAGTAAAAATCCGAAAACTAAAATGGATATAGGCGGAACATGTGTGCAGGCAAAAGCAAGACAGGTGGGCAAAAAGAGTTACAGAATGGTATCCGAGGGAAGGGAAGCGATCTAGAGGACGGCAGAGAATTATGCGGAATTAGTGTGGAGCGATGATTTTGTTAAAATGATGGCAGCAACATGGCAAAGACTGGCGCGTGATAGAGATGCATGGAAAGAAATGGAGGAGGCCTTCGTCCAAAGGGCGTACTGAACTGCGAAACTGTTAAATATAAAAAGTATGTTAAGAAAAATTGTTATAAGTAAGATTTTGTTTTAAATAATAGTATGAATATTTACGTTTTTTTAACAATTCAGTTTTTTTTTTCAGTAATAAATGGCTTTAGTTTAAATTATTAGTTATATTAAACCTATACCCCTATTCGGTGTGTCTATAGTATATAGGTCATCCTGCTACTATCTTAAAAATCATCATGCATCGTTCATGTTTCACAAACGAATAAAAAAAGAGACTTCGGCATGTATTAATTCAGCTTCGCAACTCCTTGAGCTAGCTAAATCGGTAACTCTGGTTATGTTCTTTTAAAGAAATCATTTTTGAATGTATTGCGTAGGAGATACTCTTTCTAGATAACTAAGTAAAGTTACGAGGATACTAAATTCGTTCTGCTACAAAAAAGTCTAAAAAGTCTCGTCGGGTTTTTCTTTTTTGGATCGTATATTGTAATTAGTTATTGTCTCACAGTGACACATTAACACTATGTAGGGAAATTCATTGCCAAGCTTATGTATTGTTTTTGTTATTTTTAAAAGTAGGTAAGGATTATTATTTTTCTATAAAAACTTTGAACTTATTGAGGAAAATCTCTAGTCCAGGTCATTAAATAAATAATAATAAATAAATATACTACGACAATACACACATCGCCATCTAGCCCCAAAGTAAGCGTAGCTTGTGTTATGGGTACTAAGATAGCTGTTGAATATTTTTTTTATGAATATAATACACATAAATACTTATAATATACAGATAAACACCCATACACTGAAAAACAATCATGTTCATCACAAAAACATTTTCCAGTTGTGGGAATCGAACCCATGGCCATGGACGCAGAAGGGTCGCTGCCCACTACGCCATTCGGTCGTCAAGTCATCATACGATGGCTTATCATTAATTGTACACAAGCTGCATCATCACTTACCATTAGAGGCTTTTCATTAATTGAATACAAGCTGCATCATCACTTACCATCAGGTGTAATTGCAGTCAAGTGCTCGTCTATAAACATTAAAAAAAGTTAAGAACCCTTAATTTCATTCTAACATACCAACGACAGGATTATCTCGACAGTTGATTTAACTTAATTGCAATGTTAATTGAAAAATATGACTAATTGCACATTTGCATGTTATGCATAGAAAAAAAAAACATTTATGAGCTCTTAAAGATGTTATACCACATTATGAACATATTAATTGGCCTCTTATAAACAGTTCATACACAAGTGTTTATAGACTATTTACTTAAGATTATATCTATTTTGTATTGCATTCCGAGGATTGTAATGTATCTGTTAACTATCACGAAGAATTATTATATATAACACTAGCGTACCCAGCCCGCTTCGCCGGGCTAGATTTTGCTTTATTTTATTTAAACAATAAACTTACATCATTAAATTTTTAATTTAGGTCTCATTATATATTAAATAATTTATTCATTCTCTTCTATTCTCTTCTCGAGCGGGTGAAGATCATTATCTACACCCATGTACACCCAACAATAGAATATCATCATAGTAAATAAAAACAGTATTTGACAGTTTGGCAGTTCAAAAATAGGAGTGCTCCGATCGTCACCAAACTTTACAGGATTACTCGCCAGGTCAATCCGGAGATTCCATTGAAAGTTTCATTGAAATTGGTCCAGCCGTTTCGGAGCCTATGCGGAACATACCCACACACTTTCTCTTTTATATATATATAGATAGATTATGAATTCAAATGCTATTATAGTTTTTTAGTAGCTTAATCACCGTTATATTGCCCTAAAGGATTCATAAATAAATAATCATCATCATCATCATCATCTTTATCGTCATCTCTATCAACTCATTTGTATGACGGCCGAGTGGCGCAGTGGGCAGCGACCCTGCTTTCTGAGTCCAAGGCCGTGGGTTCGATTCCCACAACTGGAGAGTGTTTTTGTGATGAACATGAAAGTTTTTCAGTGTCTGGGTGTCTATCTGTATATTATAAGTATTTATATCTCAGTACCCATAACACAAGCTACGCTTACTTTGGGGCTAGATGGCGATGTGTGTATTGTCTTAATATAAAAAAAAAAAAACTCATTACCCACTACGGTGCACGGGTCTCCTCTCAAAATGAGGTATGCTTAAACCGTAAATTCAAAATTCAAATTCAAAAATGTTTTATTCATGTAGACTTTATCACAGGCACTTATGAAGCGTTCACACATTTAACATGTTACACTAATAGTGATGGTAATAACTGGATTCGTTAACTTTGGATTAATAGACTTCACACACCTTTTAGAACCTTATGGAGTAAGTACTCTCAGTTATGCAGGTTTCCTCACGAATAAATAATAATAATTATCTCATCATCTCATCAACCAATTAACGGCTCATTACGGAGTACGGGTCTCCTTTCACAATGAGAAAGGCTCAGGCCGTAGTCCACCATGCTGGCCCAGTGCGAACTCCACACACCTTTGACAACATTATGTAGAACTCTCAGGCATGCAGGTTTCCTCACGATGTCTTCCTGCATCGTTGAAGCAAGTGATATTTTAATTACTTAAAACGCACATAACATAGAAAAGTACAAGGTGCGTCCATGCAGGCTGGGATTCGAACTCGGCCCCCCGAAAGTGAAGTCGATACTTACCCAATACGCTATACCCGCTTCAATTTAATAAAAGCATAATATTTCATTTATTTCAGGTAAAACCCATTTTAATATAAACGTTAAAAGAGGAAAATTTAATAGTTTAACAGATCTAAAAAAAATACAGAATAAAGAAAATGTTATTATTAACATAAACTAAAATTGCACCCACGGGTACATTTGTGATTGTTTCGGTTTTTCAATAATTCCACAGAAATCGTTATTTACCGGTATTAAAATCCATGTCTGCAAAACGTTGCAGCAGTTGTTGTAAACATAGTACCAAATAAACAGGCATACTATCTATTGCACGCGGTACCAGTTTAAAAACCGAAATAACGAATGTTTCGGTTTTTAAAAATCCTCGGAATAGAAGAATTTAAGAAAAAACAATGATTTATCGGTAGCAAATGAGTACTTTGGCAAATATTAGGGAACAACATACAGACAGACCAATAAGCAACGTATTTCTAAAATCATGCCTAGCCCGGTAAAATAATTTTATGATATTCTGGAGTATTAGTAGGCACCTATTAAAATATTCTTACAACAACTCTTTATTAAACAATGATTCATCAAAATGTAAATATCTTTACCACAAATCTGTTTCCCAAAACTTTTATCAAGTGTCATTTAAACTTACCTTAATGCATTTTTCGGTAAACTAACCGTGATTTAATCCATACTAATATAATTAAATGCATAGGTGTGTCTGTTTGTTTGTTAGTTTATTTGAATGAATAAGTATACTTTTACTGTACACTACAAAAAGTACATAAACGAAAGATAAGCAATAATAAAACAACGTGTAAAATTTATTATTTGTTACATATGCTAGATAGATAAGAAGAAGAAAAAGTCTTCATAGCACATACAAAGATAAAGCCAGGTTAAAAAAAAATAGCTTATTTATATACCTGGGGATTTTTTTCTCTTGGAAAACCTGTTATTAGTTTTAAGTCAACCAATTTTGTAAACAACCAATTTTGTCAACTATGTAGTAATTACAACTGTTGATTTTCCAATTAATAAAATATAATGTTTGTAAACAAAAATATTTGTTTTCCGTTTGTTAGCTTTGTTCGGCTCAACCACTGCCCTTTGCAAGTTAGAGAATTAAAACTTTGGAAAGAAGCCTCTTTTTAGCGTTCGTATCCACTTACGCCCGATTTTAGGGCTGCTCTCTCAAAAAGTCTTAAAAAGCACTTAATTGAAGCAACTTAGTGACTGTACCTAATAACTTTGCAAGAAATAATTATAAATCTACAAGGCATATATGAGAAATTTGGTATTTATAAATCTATACTCATAATAAAACTGTAACTGGAAGATTTCTGTACATTTAATACAGTTTGAAATTTTTTACCGGGGGATGCTTTAAAATCGATACTGAGTTCAAAACAGATTTTTATTTAATTTTTGTCTGTCTGTCTGTCTGTATGTCCGTGCATCACGTAAATACTACTGAACGGATTTTAATAAAATTTGGTATTTATAAATCTATACTCATAATAAAACTGTAACTGGAAGATTTCTGTACATTTAATACAGTTTGAATTTTTTTACCGGGGGATGCTTTAAAATCGATACTGAGTTCAAAACAGATTTTTATTTAATTTTTGTCTGTCTGTCTGTCTGTATGTCCGTACATCACGTAAAAACTACTGAACGGATTTTAATAAAATTTGGTATAGTGGTAGATGGTCAACATATAGGATACTTTTTATCCCGATAAACAATAAGTTTCCTCCGGGAAATGGGATGGAATTTTTTATAAAATTTACTTCATAGCTACGTTAAATTTGAACCGATTTTAATATTTATTTGAAAGTGTATATAGTATACACTTTCAAATAAAAAAGCAAGCATGTATTGTCACATTTTTATGAAGATCTGATAAATATTGTCGGAGATAAAGGAAATAAACTAATACTCTTCGCAAATAACAGCAAGTCGCAAGGCATATGGGAGAGCGATCGAATGCGTACCATCCTACTAATATTATGTATGTATGAACTAATAACGACAAGTTACTAACTTAGTATACCACGTAAAATAATAGTAAATAGCTAGCCACAATTCAAATTCAAATTGAATATCAAATTCAAAATTTCTTTATTCATGTAGGCACATATATATATCACAGGCACTTATGAAGCGTTCATACATATATGTTTACATTATTGTAAGGGGATAGTGATAACTTCGTTCGCCAACTTAAACCTAAAGCTACGAGGGTTCCAAACACGCCCTGGTCTAAGAAGAGCCCACAACAAACTTAGCCGGGTAATTTTTTTTTGTTATCACCATCTCACAGTTAATTTATATTAAGCTATGAAGCTAGAGCAATTCACACCCAAGCTTTTTTATCGTTTAAGTAATCTTTAATATTATAATAGGAAAATGATTATGATGTTAGCATCAGATCTATTCTAGCTTCTCGATTGACTCATACGCAAACGAAGTCGCAAGGGTCCGCTAGTCTTTCTAATGAAATATAATTACGAGAAATAATCATTGAATCAACCTCTTACTTTTTCAGTTCTAGCCAAATTTATCCTTTTTTAGAATAAGAGAACGAAAATTTACTTCATAACAAAACAAATCAGTACAAAATTAGCCAATAAAATTAGTGGGAACGCTTAAGGTTATTGGCGTAATCACAAGCCTTAATATTTTCAGTGTAATCCAAAATTTTCAAACAGCAGATTTCATTAAGTATTGCTATTCTTATCTATAAGGAAGAATAGGAAAGGATTGAAGTACTAAATTAAAACGGGCATCTGAAGATTTTGTATTAAATTGATTATTAATTTCGGGCGCTGCGAAAGTTTTACTAAAATCAGCCCAAAGAGGTGAAACAACAGTAGATTTTATATCTACTTATCTATGTTTTTGATGTTTAATGTAGTTAGTTACATTTAAAAACCAGTTATTTTATTACGAGTTTCGTTTTTAACAGCATCCATAATGGTGTGGATTTGGGGATGTAATGTTTTAATTTATATATATATGCACGAACAGAGCGGCGGGCAACTGACAGTATTTAATAAGGTTGATTACACAGCTAGTACTATATCAATACTGTACTTATCGCAACAAAGGATCTGTGGTGAAATACTGTTAGGCTAGCTGCACACCGCACTCCCAAAAACACTAGATTTTATTTCTTTTTATTCTTGAGGCGTTACCACTGCTTCCGCACTTGACTTGCTTGTTGGACAAAGGCCTAAACCTTTCTCATTGTGGGAGGAAACCCGTGCCCTTTAATAGGCAAAGGGTTGATATGGTAATGATGATTTTACAGCTGTTATTTCAACTATATTTGAAATAACAGCTGTAAAATCAAATGAAAAAATAACATATTCGTCAATCACGAATTACATATTCGGCTATTTGTAGGAGGGTAGTAATTTTTGGGCAGCAGGTTTTTTTCCCTCTGGAAAACGTTTTTGGGTATTTTTTGTGGTAATTATGAACCACGCAATCAATAACAAGAATGTAATACTAACGAATGCTTTAATAAAAATCAAAAATGTGCAGACGAATAATTTAGGACGAAATAGCTACAATAGATACAATAGTTTATATCAAATAGACCCATATCAGCGTGGCCTACACCCTTTTTGTTGCGGGAGGAGACCCTGCCCTGTAGTGGACCGGTAATCGATTAATATGATGAGACCCATATCCATAAATATAAAAGTGTGTCTGTTTGTTTGTTTGTTACCTATGTTCGATTCGACCATCGTATTTTCGAATTTGAATTAACGAAACCCGACCGAACCGAAATTTGACGCACAGATAGCTTATAATATATATAACTATCTTGTGTCAAGGGATTTGAAAAAACCCAACTAACGTGGACGAAATCATGAATTATGCCAACTTAAGCTTATTTTTTTTAAATATCGTAAACGTGAACCTCACCGGAACTAGTAGGTCGGCCAATGTCATACCTCTATGTATGTTGAAAAATGTGACATGGAATATGCGCGAAATCTATAAGTGAAGCGACTTGCTAATGCTAAATGCAGGAAGTATTCGTAGTGTATGTTATTATTATATTTACCGACACTTTGTTAGTGCATGTCACTGGTCATATTTTTCATAAATGGAAAGGGAAGCACCTAACTGCGATATCGCCTGCCTCATTGGTATCGAATTTAGCGTGTTCATCTACGGATTTCTGATTTCGATTACCCCCGGGTTTGGTCAAAATTTTTTAGGTATTGCATTTAAATGTATGGCTACTTTTTCATAACTTTCACTACTGCCGTGTGAGAAATACACAGATTTTTTTTTATTCTTATCAATATATTGACGGCCGATTGGCGCAGTGGGCAGCGACCCTGCTTTCAGAGTCCAAGGCCGTGGGCTCGATTCCCACTACTGGCAAATGTTTGTATCATTAACATGAATGTTTTTCAGTGTCTGGGTGTTTATCTGTATTTTATAGGTATTTATGTGTACTATTTATGAAATTATTCATCAGTCACTTAGTACCCATAACACAAGCTACGCTTACTTTAGAGCTAGATGGCGGTGTGTGTAGTGTCGTAGTATATTTATTTATTATTATTTATTAACAATTTTACTGCAATCATGCGAAGGCGTGATGCTGGGCGTAGGGCGGATGCCCCTCACGCCTTATCGCGTGACCGCCTAATATAATGCGAATAACACTGAGAAAAAGTGGGCCTGCGGCTCACATTTAATTATTTATGGGCAGTCGAGTTATTAATAAGTGTTACTGTTGTTAAGAAGGTTCACTTCTAACTCACGAGTACAAATCATCAGTGTGCAGCCAGCTTATTATAACATGTGGTCTCGTAACCTTCATAGGTCTGTGCTATGACGAAGCTATTGTCTGCGGTGAGTAAGGCAGGGTGGCTTCCCTGAACGCGGTGGAGGCATGACTACATGTGACCGAGTTCAAGGGCGCTTTTGTATGCCGTCTGTTAGCACAACAAACCTTTGCGCCGCAAACGATGACTGTCATTTTTCTTTTTAAAAAAATTTGTATGAGAAAGCTTTTGGTCTACACATTTCACCTATCTACACCTTTTAAACCGTTTATTTTGTTTCGAATTCCAAATATCTTTATACTCTTTTCTTTGTTTGGTTATCTATTCGACATTGGTCTGAAAAGCTGGCTTTTTCCTTTCTATGTTTTCTGCAACTCGATTTTTTTTATTACTGCCATTTCACATGGTTCATATGCAGCATAGTACCACGTTTAATCGCTTGGCAGTACGTCTTTGTCGGTAGAGTGGTAGTGGCCAAGGCCTAAGCCTTCCACCAGAGCAGAGAAAATTTACAAATTGCCTACGCCAGACATCGAACCCAGGACCTCCAACTTATAAACTAGAGCATTCATAGTGCTTACCGCTGCGCTAGGATGGCATTCTGGCCTATTTTGGCGTGTGCGTCCTACATACCCTTCCGTAAACAGCTACGTGTTTCCTTGTTACGTCCGGAAGGAATGCGTAAATGCATTTCCCAGCGATAACGAAAAAAAGGGAGGTCGTCGAAATGCTAGATCGCGTGTGCCGGCACTTTATAACAACCCAGCTTTTGTGTAGTGTGTTTGTTGCTCCAGCTAAGAGTAAAAAAAGTAAAAATATTTGCATAAAAATATTTATTCTGCTAAATAAACTTCAGAAATTGGATGTATTCTTGTGATACTATAATAATTAAAATTCATATCTGGTGTCTCTAAGTCCGTCTGACTTTTGCCTCTAAGTCCGTCGTCATTAGATATATTTCGCAAGTGCCATCAATTTGTAATCCTCAATAATTATTGTTTTTATTAATTCATTCATAAAATAACAAAGGTCCATTACTTTAAAAAACTACGTGGGTATTTTAATATTAAAAGTGATAGAGTCCTCTGCATGAATTTTCAAAAGTAATGATCAAGTGTTTACAACGCAGATATAGAGCCAATATGGAGTTGAACTCGCTTTATTAGACGCAACTAGTAAGACCCAACGCATCTTAACTTATATATTAAGGTTGCATCCAAAACCAGTACCGCAAAGTAGAAAAGAAGTTTTTTTTGTGTACCTTATTCCTCGGCGCCTTATTTGTAAGTTACTATAGGTTTTTCTTCATTTCGGTCGAATAAAGGATATTTATTTATAGGACAAGATTAGCTCGCTAGCTATCGAGGAGTCGTCGTAAAATAAACCAAATTTTACTCGTTTTAGAGTCGCGAATACTGAATTTCCGATTTTTGTATTACAAATGTTTTTTTCAAAAGCCCGAGCCAAAAAAATTGATAATATAATTTGAGCTTTGATTGAATGATTATACAATTTATTTTACTCCGATGTTCAAGTATTTTCATACCCAAAAATCAATCCTCGATTGCGCGGTAGCAAATCTAGTCCTAAGGCTACAGGGCAAGTCCTAGCGACCACTGTACTAAACGAGTCTACAATATAGTACTCACAATCAATAACATGGTAAAATAAAACATGTTGTTGTTGAAAATGAGCAACTGCCGTGGTTTGACTGCAAGCAGTCAGGCGTTACGTTTTGAAAATTTTCCTATTGGTTACTTCAATAAAATATTGTTTATTTACAGAAAACTACGGAGAAACCTAGTTAACGTATGAGTGTACTTAATAAAAAAATATGCGTACCTGTTTCAATTAATTTGCGTAATGGAAGGAACAATTAATTCTACGGGATATAACTTAAAATTTTCCGCCTGAATATTATACATTATACGAGTAGATATAATAATAGAGGTCAACTAGAAACACATCTTGCACGGCTATGACTTAATTAGTTTACGAGGAAATAAATCACGTAAGATTAATTTATAGCCATAGATTGTTTATTACAAATCAAGATTTGAATAGAATTATAAATTTATTATGTTTATAAGCCACACTTAGTTGAGGACTAAAAAAAAACCAAAAATGATAAACAAAACGAGGCCTATTAAATATTAAAAGAAAAAAAAACGGAGTCCCCATTTTCACTTTAAATACGGATAATATCACTAATATCACATAACAGTATAATATTGTTTACTTCTAAATCTTTAAACGAACAATTCTTGTATACATATAATTGGAATCTCGGAATCGGCATAGCTAGGATTCATTTTTAGAAAATCTTACATATTTAAATTTAAATTACAAATCCATGTAAACCACTTATGATCAATATATATCAGGTCTTTACCTATGATATGGCTGAAATGTATGAACACAGATCATTGATGACTGCATTGATTCGGATGGACCCTTATTTTAGCTGGGGTATCTTTAGCGAATATCACTATTAAGTGCACAAACCAGGATTCGAATATCTTCAATGTTTATTCGCGTTGCTTCGTAAAGGAGTTCGTCAGCTGTCACAACTAGGTTATAGAAACCACCACCTTTACAAAATAGAAACGGAACTACGTATAATCTAAAGTCGAGGGCAAAATTAACATAAGCTTCCATTTAAAGTTGATTTACATCCCAAGGACTTATAAGCATAGTTATAAAGAAAGACATACAGTTTACAAGCATACTTCAAGGTTTATGCTTTATGATCCGTATATATGAAATATATCTTTGCCGTTTTGACCCTGCAATACACATTAATCCCTTTATAGATAAATAAATAAATAAATATACCACGACAATACACACATCGCCATTTAGCCCCAAAGTAAGCGTAGCTTGTGTTATGGGAACTAAGATGGCTGATGAATATTTTTATGAATTATATACATAAATACTTAGAAAATACATATAAACACCCACACACTGAAAAACATTCATGCTCATCACACAAACATTTTCCAGTAGTGGGAATCGAACCCACGGCCTTGGGCTCAGAAAGCAGGGTAGATGCAAACTGCGCCAATCGGCCGTCAATTTATAGATGAGTAGCTGTTGCCGGCGACTTCGTCTTCGTTTGATTTTGTTTTTCTATGTGGCATTCAATTTAGTTGTATTTCTAAAAAAACTTAAAGTTTAGTACCTATTCCTTTCAAAAAAAAAACTGATGTAGTTTTAAAAAAGTAATTTTTCTATTCACATAGTAACAATATCTTAAAAGAACTGTCTGATCAGTCTCCCTGTCTCCTTGTATCACTTACAAAGAATAGCAATCGTTAAAGGAAGAATCGAAATCGCATTGTTAGTTGATTCATATGCTAAAGGTTAACGAAGAACATTTTTAACATTTTTTATTTAGTCCTAGCACTGAAGTCTTTATAAATGTGGCATTATGTATTCAGTATCGTTTAGCCTTAAATTAGGGTTTTGCTGCTGTCCGCTGAGGAGTTCTGTCCTCTATCTCCAACCACATTCATCAGATCTACACAAAGTTTGGGCAAAATTAAATATTATATGTGTTTAATGTTGCCTCTATAGTTCAAAAATAATTATTGAAATCGGTTATCTTGTGTTCGAGTTATGGTGTAAAATCGTCAAACACTTTTATCCTCTCTCCCAAAGGAACAGAGCTTAATGTCGGGATAAAAAGTATTCTATATTACTTCTAATACTTCCAAGAATATGTGTATAAAGTTTCACTAGGATCGGTTTAGTAGTTTTTGCGTGAAAGCGTTACAAGCAAACTAACTTTGACATTTATAATATCAGTAGGGATAGGGATAGGGATAGGGACAGGGATAGGGAAATTGAGTCACATACATTCTACTAGAACTCCGTTTCGGTAGCAAAAACGGTACATGTAGAAAAAATAAACCTTGATTAATTTTCATGTCCTTAACCTTGCGTTACCATCATTATTATCAACCCATTACGACTGACCCACTACTGGGTACTGATCTCCTATCAGAGTAAGCGTTAGTCCATCACGCTGGCCAAGTGCGTATTATATACGATATTGGGCACAAAGAAACAAGTACAATTATAATGGTACAGAAAAAGACACAATAATTGTTATCAGTTAAATGATCTAAGCATTTGTCGCAACAAACTACTTATAGGTAGATAAAATTATGGTATTGGTAGACTTCACACGCCTTTGAGAACATTATAGAGAACTCTCAGGCCTGCAGGTTTCCTTACGATGTTTTCCTACATCCTTAACGCAAGTGATATGTAGTTGCATAAAACGCACTTAGCTCCGAAAAGTTAGAGGTGCATGTTCGGAGATCGAACTAGTCTAGATCGAAGTCCAAATCACTTTCCGCCACAAACATATAGAAAAAAAAATCAGACCTTGGTCCTTACCGGATCAGTTCCGGTTCACGACCGAATCGTGCCAGTTAACTCCTGAACGAACTCCTGTCTTTCCTCCCCTCTATTTATAAGCCTATTGTCTCTAGAATACTAAAACAGTGTTTCTAATCGGCAGACATTGACGGTCGAATGGCGCAGTGGGCCGCGAACTGCTTTCTGTGTTCAAGGCTGTGAGTTTGATTCCCGCAACTGGAAAATTTTGTGATGAACATTACTGTTTTCAGAGTCCGAGTGTTCATCTTCATATTATAAGTATTTATATATATTATATTCATCAACTATCTTAGTACCCATATCACAAGCTATGCTGTGGCGATGGCGATGGCAATGTGTGTATTTACAAAAATCTAAATAAAAAAATATTCCTTATAACTAAATATTAACACATTTAAAACAGTTTATCAAAGGAACAAGTTTTTGCAACAATATGATATCAATGTTTGTAATAATTAATTTTTATTACTCCTTAAAATGTTTTGTTCTAAACAGAGTGCATAAAACACATCATCCCTTGTACATCTTGGATTTTTAATAACGTTTTGTGGCATCTATGAATGAGTAACTGCAGACAAACTAAACGTCACGCGTTACTCGTAAATCGTAACCAACAATTAACACTACTATAAATCGTAAAATGTTCGTCTTAAATAGCGATTTACGACTATGACTCATACACCGTCCTTTAATTGATGAGGCATGAAAAGTTAATGACCTTTGATATACCTTACCGGATTTTTCGTTTTTATAATAACTAGCTGTTGCCGCCGTACTTCGTCTGCGTTCACCGGAACCATTTGTTTTCCTGAGATAAAACAACAACCGTCCTTAAATCTATGCCAAAAATAAAGTCGATTGGTTGCTTAGTTGCTTAAATGGAGGACAAGCAAACAAACAAAGAAACAAACAAATATATGTAATTTCACATTTATAATATTGGTAAGAATTATCAATATTTCGAAGTGAAATTTCTTAATTCGCGGTAGGGATTTCCTTATGTTATGAAACACAACATGTCACCGCGGCTTCGCCTGCTTTTAGCCCTTCTCTAAGTGTTAAATAGCTCAAGGAACCAATATATTTTGGTGTAACATTTCAACAAGGTCGGTTAGCTGAACGCAGTTTACAATTATTAACAAAGCCTGTAAAAAAATGTTTTTAAGTATCGGATAGAAGCACAAGTTACTTTGCGGAGTTTCAAGGAATACAATTAAAATGAAGCTTAATTTGTCATTATCTAAAAGAACCAGGAATATCTGTACCTACGGTATTTCTTCAATCTTCATACGCCACACAAAACAGATCTTCCAAAATGTACAACGCGGGTAGCGTTTTGCTCCGACACTGGAGCAGCCTCAGGACTTAACAATGACTATAGTCGTAAAAATGTAATAGGCCCGTTTTGACATTTGTGCAAGACCATAGAATGTAACTTGGAACGAGACTGAAAGAAACAATAAAATAAAAATCAATTACATACAGTGTTTTAAAAAATACGTAAATTTTTTTGGGACGTTAAATAATATGAAAGAATATATCGCGAGTATTCTCTTCACGCTTACTTTAAAGTAGCATGAAATTTATAATTGTTGCGAAACGTTCCGAAAACAGTTACGTTCTCAGTCTTTTTTTTTTTTATACTAGAGCTGTAACCATTTTTTTACTGAATATTGAAATTAAATATTGTGTAGTTATCTTTACTGCAAAGAATGAGCTTGGTTCTCAAAATGGGTTCTAAATAATGAGTCTGAGTTGATGTATCTGACCAAGCGGCACATGACTAAAGCGTCCCCGCGCGCACTGTTCAGTTTTTCGTTCATCATCTTGTAAAGTTGACTGTGCGCTCGTTTAAGTTTGATATTTATTGTTTACTATTACGTTAACTATTATAGCTCTTCTATTTTGGACATTAATTTAAACATAGTGATTTGACTCGATTTTTGTGTTTGTTGTTATATAGTACTAACTCTGTTTCAACATGTTGAAAAGTGGACGTATAATCAACAGCCAATCACGCGTATTGGTTGTGAAGTTAAAGGAATACTTTGAACGAACGAACACTTTACAATACATAATAATATCAATCAAGTACTGATACAAACTTGAATTGAATTATTGTGAGTATCGAGTCCCGAGTCTTATGGTTCTAGTCGCGATGACAAATGTCAAAACGGGCCTATTACATTTTTACGACTATAATTCCTTAACGTCCATGGCTAGCCACCAATATTTACTACCTACCACCCTATCAACAAGAACGTGCCGTCAAGCAAATTAGCGTTCCGATACGATGCTGCATATAAACCAACTAGCAGTCCCCCGCGACTTCGTTCGTGTATCAACTTCTGGAAAATTATTATGTCTTATACAAAACTTCATTCTACGACCCTGCTCGTGCATCGGCCGTTGGCTGACTATAAATAGTAACATGATGTAAAATAGCCCGTAGCGTCCATCAAGAATAAGGCTTTCAAATTCAAAAGAAGAACTTAAATCAGACTGGTAGTTCAGAGTGAAGAACCCAAGAAGGCGACGGTCTTATATAAGTGGCATATTAAGTCTTAAGGTCTCAGCTGTCTGCTGAAGAATTTTGTTTTGCCTCTAAAGATATTAACCAAATTTTGACATAGCTAAACTGTTGATACCTACAAAGTTTACTATAAAAAAAGATTTATTAAAATCGGTTGAGAAATTAAATGTAATCGTTGATCCCTCATCCAGCAGGATCCCTTTTGTCTTTATACTAAATTGCACTTAAATCAGTTCAGTAGTTTCCGCGTAATGCGCTATCACACAGACAGACCGGCCGGCGCAAGGTTGCTTGTCTGGCTGTTTTCTACAAGATACATTTCGGAGAGTGTGCTCAGGAGCTATTCGATTTGGTCAAACCATCTCCTTTCTACCATCGAACTGCGAGGCACCGAAAGAATCTGCACCGTTACGTGGTTGAAATACCATCAACACGTACGAAGCGTTTTGCTTCTTCCTTTCTGATCCGCACCGCAAAGGCCTGGAATGCCCTCCCATCTTCCGTCTTCCCTGATACCTATAATCTGGGTACCTTCAAATCAAGAGTGAATAGGCATCTTCTAGGCAAGCGCGCTTCATCTTAGGCTGCATCATCTTTTACCATCAGGTGTGATTGCAGTCAAGCACTTGTCTATATACTTTAAAAAAAAAAAAAAAAAAAAAAGACGAACAGCCAAAAATTTAAGAAACCTTTTTTGTTTTCTATCGATATTAAAGCTTCACCTGATAAAAATTATCAAAAAATATTAAATGTAGGACGCACACTCTAAAATTGGTTGACACCTACACTATATAAAGAACATATGCTCCAAAATTCATGTCTCTGGTACCAACGGTTTAGGCTGTGCGTTCATTTTGCAGTCGTATTTCATTCTTTTAGGAGTTTCTAAAAACTGGAATACACATATTTCTTTGTTGAATTTTAAGAGCCAAAGATTCATCGATTTTACTTGAAAAATTACTGACTTTCATACAAAGTTTAAACTCCTATTTAAGACACTTAGGGGTCTATTTTCAAAAAATCCTTTCTTAATGTGCGGTTACG
This sequence comes from Pararge aegeria, assembly GCF_905163445.1. Lineage (NCBI taxonomy): Eukaryota > Metazoa > Arthropoda > Insecta > Lepidoptera > Nymphalidae > Pararge > Pararge aegeria. The sequence goes on from NC_053183.1 coordinate 9,889,291, forward strand.
TCATAAAAGAAACCTACTGTCAAAATTTCGAGGGTCTAACCGCTGCGGCTTAGGCTGTGCGTTGATTATCATTAATTCAGGACTTTGAATTTTATATATATGGATTAGGGTATTGGTTTACGGCCATTATCCTAACAGGTAAGCCCTCTATCATCTTGGACTTCATCATCACTTACTTTCAGGTAAGATTGCAGTCAAGGGCTAACTCACAGCGGTTGAAAAAATTTAGTTAGGCAAGAGTTATTATTTTAATAAACAAAGTAACAAATAGTACCAGATAGTCAGAGTTTTTTTCAAGTTAAGTACTGGTGGTTTCTAATACATTTCACCTTGACATACAGATAGCGACCTAAGTAGGGTCCCAGATAAGGCGATAAGCAAACGATGGCGTCAACTCTACAGGAACAGGCATTTTGGTCAGCCCCCACTGTACAGTTATATATCATAGGTTCTACATAAAAAAAAACATTTTTTTTTTGGCGTTGTGGGAAAGCTTTATTCCTACCTCCGACCCTTGGGCAGGATAGAGGCTCTTGTTGGCTTTGTTAGACGACCGAGGAACCCGTTGTATAACTCCCGGAAAACCAAAGCAAACCTCTTGCAACGAGGTACACGTATTCAGCGTTCTTATATATTTTTAGTACAACATAATACTATTATAATCATAAGTCAATCCTTTATTTAATCTACTTGATAGATGATACTTAACAGATTGAACTCTATTCGCATTAAGTGCCTAGCGAATGTAGGTTACCAAACGTAAGTGTCTTGTTTGCGGCACCTACACGCTCCGGCCCGTTACAATCGTCTATTCATACGAGTACGTAAAAACTTCGCAAAGGCCAGATGATATGAGTTTTATAATATCTATATGAATGATCATTACTCAGCAATCTGTTTATAATGATATTTGAAGACAGCACGGCACTGTACATCCTTATTTATATTATAAATGCGTCGTATGTTTGTTTGTCCTTTCTTTACGCCCCAACTAATCAACTTGATTTCTTGCATAGTGTTAGTTAAAAGGACGGAGAGTAACATAGGGTACTTTTTTTTTCATTAGAAACTAAATATAGTTTCTTATAAAATTGGAATATAAATTTATAGCTCTATAACATACCTACCTACCTAATATTACTTGACAGTTACAAATTAACCAGACGTAGTTTAACAATAAATAATACCTACCATCGCCTTTTAATTGTTTTACTTCACTTTGCTATATACTTTTCCGTGTAGGTTTTTAAAGACATCCCTAAATAATTGTTCTTATTGATTGGTTTGGTAACTCAACAATTAAAAAAGTGAGTCAGAAACTAAATTATAATAAGAAAAAGTAAAAATGTCCGAAACAATAATATGCAATTCGCTGTAAGTTGACGGTCGAGGGATTACAAAAAAAATACGTGTACACCGAATGCCTGCACGCACTGAGGTTTTTCAACTCAAGCGTGAAACTCATACTGCGTCCCTAACTATCTTTATCGAACTTTTAAAAGTTGATAAAAGGGCAGATTTGAAAAAAATATAGTGATATTTTATTTCATATTCAAAATTTACTTGCATAAATTCACGCAGGTTTCTACATTTGGCAGCCGATTGGTGCAGTGGGCAGCAACCCTGCTTTCCTGAGTCGAAGGCTGTGGGTTCGATTCTTACAACTAGAATAGGTTTGTGAGATAAACATGAATATTTTTCAGTGTATAAGTATTTATGTATACTATTCATAAAAAAATTCATCAGTCATCTTTGAACCCATAACACAAACTACGCTTGTTCTGGGGCTAGATGACGATGTGTGTATTGTCGTAGTATATTTATTTATTTTATTAGAAGTTTTAGTAGTATTATTTGTTTTTGTAACAGCAAGTTTTTATTTAAAAAAAAAATAGTAACTTTGGAGAAGTTGTAGTGAAGAGGGAAGAATAACAACAAAAAATAACTAATAAACTAACGAGAGTGATGAGACGAAGTGCACTCTAATTTAAAATTACTTGAGGTAATCCACTTTCCAGCAAGCAGTTTTTATAAAAATCTAATTTACTACTTAGGATCTATCGAAGTTTCTGATAGTAAATGTACTCGTAGGTAATGGCTCGATATCAAAGCTGACATAACTTAATACATAGTGATATAACTTAATATACAAGATTTTACTTTAAATTTTACATAGTGATATAACTTAATATACAAGATTTTACTTTAAATTTTATATTGATACCTTTGGGAGATAAAGTGGAGATATTAAACAAAATTTTCCCTAACTTGTATTAGGTTGTAAATACATTTTTGGTACATGCGAATATCCCCATAGATTATTTCCTCAACCTATGTATATTATAAGAAATTTCATAGGAGAAAGATCTTAGACTTCACGCTGCGCTGCTCCAAAGCGGAATGCTGAGCTAAATCATCACCTAACTGCTATTGTTTGTTAAAAGAAGCACTTACATTTATCGTATAATTCGGTAGGGACTCTTGTAATCGATATATAGCATTACCGTTTTTGTTTTCAATGATAGACCCGCTATTACAGTATTAGGTGCGAGTACTATAAAAAATACAAATATTTGAAGACTGCACTGCACTGATGCCTTCAAATATTTGTAATTATATTATACCTTACTTATATTATAAATTCGAAGTGTGTTTGTTTATTACACATAATATTAAATATTTAATATACAATCGGTCGGTTGCACATTGTGGTATATAGTAAGCGAATCCAACGATATCTTGTATTCAGCAACTGTATTCTAACCTTCACCACACGGGTCACTGGTCTCTCGTGTATATCGAAATTACTTCCTATTACAGAAATCAAAACATCCGATCATTAGGCTTTTTAATAGATCTTAAAGATATGAATCCGTAACCAACTGACAAGAGTCTGTGCGTTCTAAGTGTTAGTTCATCACGGTATTATGATTAATCTTGAAGCAGAAGGTAATATAAAATAATAGATTAAATTGTTCCACGAACATTTTCTATTATGACTATGTTACCAGTACCTATATACTTATTTACGATCGAACTGGATTTTCCTGATATATCGAACCTTAACTAATTATATGAATTACAATTTAAAATCGATATGTAAGCCCATGATTGGAAAAGTACGTAAAGGCTTTTCTACGAAAACTATTTGCTGTGCCACGTTGCGACGTGGTATGCAAAGTTTAGTTTTCTTGGTACAACATGTTTTATCGGTTTTTCTGAACCAAATACAAAATAAGATTATTGTTTTCTTTTCAGGATAGGAACTTATTGCAAATACATCATCGCAAAACTAATTCGTAACCGCCTAGGAAGGAAGAATATCTCTCACCTTTTCATAGGTAGGTATGTACGTGAAGGCTTTTTTATGAACACTATTTGCTGTGAACATTATATTTTTCAAGCGACTTGCGCGTCCAGTGGTTTTTTGGGACTTTAAAAGTCCTACAACAGTCCATGGGTTGATGATGATGTTTTAAGACATAATTTCCTTTACCATCTCGAACCAGTTGTACAAATCTCCATAGAATTTGTGTGATGAGTCATTTAAGCTTTCATAAGCTCTGTAATGGAACGGGAATTTAAATACCTAAGGTATTTAAAAATTGGATTGAGTTTACAATAAATCAACAACTAATAAATATATGAGCAACTGTATAGAGTTTTAATACTACGAATATTGTTGATATTTCCCCGAATTTCCTTACCACATTCTCTTTAGCAGTTTAGGCGTGAAAAGGTTACAGAGCACTACGAGAGTAACTTTAGAATTGATTCTATTAGTAGGAAGTATAAAAATGCCTATTTAGATAAAATATGCATTTATATACTTCCTACTTTTGATATACACTCGAAAGAAAATCATCCTAGCTATATTTATTTATTTATTTATTTATTTATTTATATTCGTACGAGGTGACTAAGGAAATATATAAGCAGCGTCCTCTGAGCAAAAACCATATACTCGTACTGCGATCACCAACCCCTCTGCCCAGCGTGGTGATTATATCAAGCACTAGACTGTTACAGGTTATTGATGAGATACTAGCATTATAAATGCGTAGTGTCTGTTCGTTTATTGGATGCCGTTGGACGGCTCAACGGCTGAACTGATTTTGTCACAATTCGAGATAAATATAGCTTGCATCCTGGAGATGCTATCCTGGTATGAAATTTTGGATATTGGAGACTATAAAACACTTTTAACCGCGAGATTATTAAAACCGAAACCAACGAGAAAATAACAGTCGCAGTTAGTATACGATAAACAATTTTTTTTAAATTTTTAAGTTTCACCTCTCTCCTCTTAAATCACAAGCCACTGCTCCTTGCAATTATAACTAGCATGTGATAAAATCATTAAACCTACCAACTCGTAGTGGATCTAAGCTCTTAATCCCTCCCGATGAGGCTTTTACCCAGCAAACGAATATTTCAAGGGTGAGGATGATGAATTCACTAATTAAAGTAGTAAAGACTGCTTCTTATTAAGTTTCTAAAGTTTAAACTATATGTGACAATAAAACGACCTCGTAACGGGCAGCAGTGGTATTCTGTGTCGTTTTTTTCCGTTTTGATGGCTGAAACAAAGCAACATGTTACTGTAAATTTTGTAACAGTTGTGTTACATAAAGAGTGAATAGGTGTTGGATATTATGAGTCATACAGCGCCGTTATTTTAATATTTAACCCACTTGTAACACATATTTCCTTTCCTTTTCAAGTTATGATATCATTAATAGTAGGTACTTGCTACATTTATTTTAACAATTTTACGGATGGTAAAAGTATAAATTGTTAGAAATTCCCCATAATAATGAATAAAAGAATTAATTGATAAACGGGAACATTCTTTATATGATAATATATCCTACTTTAAAGCAGCAAATACAGCGGATTTACGTAATTGTATGCACAGAGAAAATTTATAAGCCAGAATAAAATATAATAGAATAGAATAAATTTTTATTGCTTTAACTGTGTTTTGGTGTTTTAATGGGAATAGTGCCAAAAGTTCGCCACTTTCTGGCGTGTAATTTTCTTATATACTACGATAGTGCGATATAGTGCGATACTTTTGATATTATTTTAGCAACAAATATCATAGCCAGTAGAGAAGAAGTAAGACAAACACAAGAACAATACACGCTGGTAAAGTCGCATGCAGAGGTAACTAAAGCTCAATAGCTCAACGACTCAGAGGTGGATAGCAATACGAAAGCTCGTAGTTTCAAATCCTACCCGTTGCTATAACTACTCCTAGCAAAGACTTTATTTAAGGTGTATTTTTACTCAAACTGAGACACCTCTTTTTTGATTTTATTTATTTATTAGCTTTTCAAGGGAAACAAACAGTACTATTACACATAAAAGTAATGCCGTATTTTAATATCACATAAACCAATGATGTTTCCACAACTTAGTCATACATATACGATAACATTAACCACAATTGCTTAGGAATAAGAACCTACCAATCGAAAATTATACAAAAAATGAAAAAAAAAAAAATTAAAACACAAAAAAAAACAAAAACTTTAAAGATGTAAGAACGATTTAGATGTTTGGAATTTCTCTCTAGCTTAATGTCCCCCTTAAAAACATCAAGTTCCCAATTCTGAATGTGTAACATATAGATACTCTTCATGTGGTAATAAACTAAAACCCAGGAGATGTCACTTAAAAGCAGTTCGTAGATTAGTTCTTATAAAACAATGAGTCAGAATTAACTTCCTGGTAAATAATCTGGTACAACATGGAGACAATAATATAATGACCCCACGTCAGTACAGGCTCGGACGCAAATTGAATAACCACATCTATAATATATTTGTGAAAATTCGCCGACCACACAATTATTTCCTCAGTCATTTCTAACTGGTAGTGTAATGAATCACGTCGACTAAAGCTCCTATGATTTGGGTCGAATCTAAGACGTAAATTGGTTCCATTTAAATACCATATCTCTAATAATTACGCCAGGCTAAAAAATAATAAATCGTATAAATAGTATTTCGGCATTTATGGCACTATCTCGAATCTAGAATCTCAAAAAAAATGTAGACAAATATAAGGCGAAGTTGAAAATAAGTTAAAAATATTTTTAAGTCGGTGACAAGTAAAATGTAAAAATTACTAAGTATTTGCTTAGCATACTTTGACCAGACCTTGTTTTGTGTCATTGTTCTGCCGATGCCTTTTGTTACCATGATTTGATTTTTCTATCGTACAAGCTTCGCAGCTTGTACGATAGAAAACCTAAAATAACCTCCCAAAAATAAACCTAAAATATTTCTGTAATTTTGGTGCAATGGACGCTGATCGATTGTGTGCAGATACTCGGGCCATTTATTTGTCAGCAGTCAGATCCGCATAATAATAAATAAATAAAATAAAATATACTACGACAATACACACATCGCTATCTAGCCCCAAAGTAAGCTCAGCTTGTGTAATGGGGACTCAGATAAGTGATGAATATTTTTATGAATAACATACATGACTAGGATAACTGGGATGACCCAGACACTGAAAAACATTAATGTTCATCACAGAACGGACGAACGTTTTACAGTTTTGAGAGACGAACCCACGACCTTAGACTCAGAAAGCAGGTTCGCTGCCCACTGCGCCAATCGACTGTCAATGCAATAATCTTTATTTACAATGGCAAAAAATCTCAAAGTTCGGTGGTAAATCTGGGCATTGTCTGCATGCATATGGTAGAAAGAAGATATGTTTTGAGTTATCAAATTGATGAAAATAGAGAAGAGTAACTGTGATAACACGCCACCTTGAGGCACGCCATCAGTGATATCGCACCATGAGGAGTATGAATGGATATCACTGATAATAAGTTTCTTCAACGCGAATACGCTGCCGACGACCATGAAGGTAACTATGAAATAATCACTGATGGAGAAATGTTTTCTGAAAATCATTGCTGAAGTCAAGCAAAGTCAAAACTGTAAGTTGTGTATTATATGTATATCATTGGTGACTTTAATATGAGCAGTAGCCGTACTATGCTGAGGACGGAAACCGGATTGGAATAGATGAATCAGGGTATGGCGATTAAGGAAAATGCTCAGCTGTTGGTAAATGTTAGCTCAGCTGTTGGACAATGTTAAAAATCTGGGTATAATTCTTGATTGTAGCTTAAGTTGGGCGCACCATCTCAAGGAGGTCTGCAGGAAAACTTTCTCAGCATTGTGCTCTTTGCGTCGCCTGCGATATTTTCTTCCAATTCCTACCGAAATTATTCTCGCACAGACTCTTCTACTACCCATTCTTGATTATGCTGACAAAAAGTATTCCTGAGAAAGCTCACTCTTCAAGGAGGTTAATTGAGGAAGTCCTCCTTTTTCGAAGTCGATTAAAAACAGAATAAGAGTAATAGAGTCTGAGATTCAAACCTGCAATTTCATTTAATAATTTAATATAGTAGTTTGTAACAATTCCCATTATTTGTAACACCTCAAATAATCTTGTTTGATCCACTTAAAGTTCAATTAAGTATAATTATGTTTAATAGCGTCATTCAGCTTCCTACGTCAATACACCTGAAAAATGATGATTTGCTGAGGTACTGATAAACTCTGAATATGGATACGTATACAACTAAATAATGAACGATTGACTTTAGTGCCGGGTTACTAAGAACTCTAGGAATTATCAGTGCCCTTTGACATAAAATTCACTACACAAATTGCATTGAATATTTATTATTTTAATGAAAACTAATTATACCTAACAATAACTTCTTTGTTAATTTAAATAGAATATTTTGCTCTATTTTATTACCGGTCATTACCGTAAATAAGGGAATTTATAATAAACATACTTATAATTTTTGGTTAATATTTGTAATTTCATAAAATAGTATCATAAATACCCTACTGTTTCAACAACTACTGTAAAGTTCAAAGTTAGCTTTACACTTTATAGTAAGGAAACACACCGATTTGTCACCTTAATCCCCTGAATCACGACGCACTATTATAAGCTGCGCCTGCGTTTCGCCAAGAGCAACTTTCAAAGTGCTCGTAAACTATTTGCGAGAACTTGCTTCTAAAAAATATTCTATATTATAATAGACGATGATTCGAGAGATGAAAGGTCGATGAATGAGGTGTAAATACGCCATTGAAGTATTCATCGTAATAGACATGAAAGTACTATGCTCAACTCGGAAAAGCTACCCATCACACCTTCAAACTACGAGTATGAACCCCCTCGCTACGCTCGTACAAACGTCTCCGGTGAGAAAGATCTTTCCATCTCGTAATAGTCTGTAAAAAAGTTAAATCTTACTTTTCTAGAAATAAAATATCAAAAATTAACATCGACGCATAATTAAGCCAATAAAAAGAGAGTGATTCCTATTATGGTTCCAATTTGCGTACAACACCGTTTACGCATACCGTTATGTGGTATACCCGTCGTCCACCCACGGGTCTATTGATCAAGTTTACTTACTTTCACTTTTAAGTGCGTAGAGAACTGACAAAAAGAGAAGTAGGTACTTTAATCTTTACTTACAATATTGGAAATAATAAAGTTGGGAATAGTAGGGAGAATATCTAATAATAGAGAAATCAAGCTTAGTCTAAACTCCATTTTTTCTAACTTATCTTGTATTTTAGTTAAGAATTCATAACTTTTAGTGTAAAGTATGATCAAAAAAATCAAGTGTCAAAAATAAAAACAAACAAAATTTGTTACTTTAGTTATTAAATAGTGTAGTAAAGATATAGTAGATAGTTGTTAAGATAATAATAAAAATACACTTACATAAAAAAGTCCCTTTTAATTTTGTTTGTTTTTATTTATATGCACTTGTTTTTTTAAATAATACTTTACGCTAAAGAGTAACGAAAATATTGTTTACATTATAGGATAGGTAAGAAAAAATAGACTAGGCTCTAAAACGCTCTCTTATTACAGTGGTCTGTGCCGGGCTCAGCGAAATTTACAGAAGAACAGACTGAGAAGGATGTTTTACTGAACGTGGTATGAACTTGCCTGTGTGCGAAGGGTATCAAAGGATTTTATGTATTGATAAAAACTATTGTCAATGTAAATATTGATTTTATGCAGGAAGCCATAGTACTAGTGGTACATCAATAGGTAAAAATATCATGTCTAAAGAGTACTAAGAACATTTTTGATACGCATTATGTGTTGAATATAGAGAAACATACATTGATATATACTTAAAGAACTAATCTTTAGGTACATTCTAATGATGCCGATTCTTTTGTTTTTTCGTTCGCCACTTGCACACAAATCTCTGAGCCAAATTTAAAAGATATGCCATCCTTGTAACCATCATTTAGAGATTTGTGTAGGACAACGAAATTGGCACCATTATATCTACGTATAAATACTTACTATCCGAAGTCGTCTTTAGTAGAATTTATAATGTAAATTTTAGGAGTAGTACCTATTTTGCAAATGGAAAAGGACGTTAAATACACTGCCGACAAGACTATACCTATTTCATTGTTTTTATGTAAATATAAACTATCATCACTATATCGGGTGTACTCTCAGCCACATTATACATATAATGCAAGGCTTACATTCCGCTAACTTATCCCGGACTGTAAATAAAGAAGGACTGTCTATTACTATTGCAAAATTTATTTGTACTGCATTGATGCGGTTTTAAAATCCTTTCTAGGGTTGAGTTTTTTTTCCTTTCTCTTTTTTTTTTTTTTTATAATATTCAAATGACCAACACAATGTGCTAGTTATCTAATAATCTTTACTTATAATAAAACTGTAACTGGAAGATTTCTGTACATTTAATATATTTTAAAAATTTTGACCGGGGGATGCTTTATAATAGATACTGAGTCCAAAACAGATTTTTATTTAATTTTTGTCTGTCTGTCTGTCCGGGCATCACGTGAAAACTACTGAACGGATTGAAATAAAATTTTGTACAGTGGTAGCTGATATCCCGGGTCAACATATAGGATACTTTTTATCCCGATAAACAATAAGTTTCCTCCGGGAAATGGGATGATTTTTTTTATCAATTTTACTTCATATCTCCGTTAAATTTGCACCGATTTTATTAATTCTTTTTTTTATTTTACAGTGTATACCACCAGGCATGTATTGTCTAATTTTAATGAAGATCTGATGAATATTGTCGGAGATCAAGGACATAATTCTTCACAGATAACAGCAAGTCGCAAGCCATATGGGACAACGATCGAATGCATGCGTACCATCCTACTTATATTATAAATGCGAAAGTTTGTGAGGTTAGATGCATGGATGGTTGGATGTACGAGTATGTATGGGTATTTGTTACGCTTTAACATCACCACGAATGAACCGATTTGGCTGAAATCTGGCAGAGATACCTACAATATAGTCTGGAATAGCTCATAGGCTTCTTTTTATCCCGGAAAAGCAAACAGCTTCTACAGGATAGCATCACTATTTTTTCCGCATTTGTCTTTCAAAATCGGTGCAAAAGAGTTTTAGATGGACGAGGGGGTTTTTTGGATAGGCATAGTTGAAATACTATAAAGTTTTTAAATTTTGTTTGGTTGAACGCGCTAATCTCAGAAAATGCTGTTTCGTTTTTTTTTTTTTTCAATTTGTAGTAACAATTGTGGCTAAATAACATCACGCTACTATCATTAATGAGAAATGTTGCAAAAACTGCAAAAAATATCCTTTTTAAGAGATTTTGATCCTTGCGATGCGTGAACGGTAAACGTTACGCCAAACGATGGAAGTATGTAGTAAGTATATCGGAATTGTCGGAATTGTTGTTTCTTTAAAGATCTATAAAACAGTCCGTATACGACTATTTTTTGAAGTCGACTCATTCGCGGCCGAAGTCGTGCGGGTCCGCTAGTTTATAATAATAATAATAACGTTTAATTCAGATAAAACTCCATAGCTACAATAATAAAAATTATCTTATTACTATATTATAAATTAAAATTGACCAAACCTATAAATAATAAAAAATTAGGAATCCCCTCACTAAGGTAAGTACCCTCTTGAGCACTTGGTGTGTGAGTGTGTACGAACCCAGTGCTCCATAACGGGATTTTCCCATTTATAGCTAATATTTTCAAAATATTGTTGGAGCTTTCGCGCATTCTGCTCATCATTGATGCAGATCTTTTTCTCATGATTGCGTAGAAGTCATCAACGTGATTCTCCGCAAACATTTTTGATGCACTGCAGAAGCGCGGCAGCCCCAACAATACTCTGAAGCCATAATTGTATTGTATACGTAGGTAGAAAGCTGCACGTATAAAGTGTTTGACAGTATAACTATCAAACAAAGATTTATCTATAAAGTAGGTAGGTAGTATGAAAAATTGCTTGGAAGAAATATAAGATGTTGGGAAAGAGCCACTGTTGAGTTTCTTTTGGGCTTCATTTTGAAAGAAACTATTTTTCGGACCGCCGTGTGAAATAACTACTAAGAGTCTACAAAGAGGTAGGATAAATTATAGCTTGATATGATGGTATTAGGTTTTGTGTAATCTGTAAAAGTAGAATATGCAGTACCTATTACCTGGCTGAATGTGAACTGGAGGTGCAAGTATAACCATTGGCATGTCAAGAATTACAACCTTCGATTGTCCATTAATATAATTAATATAACTTCCGCAGCTCCTGCTGTCTTGTTAGAGACACGTGTTGATATACACTATTGTTTACTATCTTCTTTATTTCTTTTTCCGTGTATACTTGTAGTAGTAGTGTTTACTGAGCACTGAACAACACAGTATTGCGACTTTATCCACATTACTGATTAACAAACGTTATCGTTTTTATATGCTTTCAGGTATTTTTGTTCACGAAAATAAAAGATCGTAATTAAGTATCATATAATCTACTTATGATATTTATATAAATCATATTATACAAACCATTTTATACAAATTTAACAAATTAATATTTGTAAGTAAAGCGTACTGCCTACTCTAAAAAAATTATAACCACATCACTCTAATGTAACACGCATTATTTTTAAACGAGTTTATTGTGACATCTTAATTTTCCTCATAGTACAAAAAATAATTTCTCACGTAAGTGAACTTTGGTTTTGACGAGAATAAAGTCTACAAAATTAACCTACGAAGATTTTCTGCATCTCCTATACATACATACATCCTTATTATTGTCTTAGGAATATTTAGCTCTTCGTATGAGAATAGTATTTAGCATACCTACGCAAACTTTTTTTATTGATCTTCGTAAAGTAGCTTACACTCATATTTTTATTTATTTATTCTATTCAGCTAATATACAACCAACTAGAAAGCTTGATAATGTGATAGCCAGTTAGATGGCTAGATCATCATATAGAGATTAAATCATGTATTGATATTGGTACAAAAAAAACCTGTGTCTGTCTTACAACTCGAATAGGTACTTAATTTTTTTCTATATTTCTTATCAAGTGATAAGATTTTTTTCTGGCATGGATTTCTGAGTTTTTTGTAATAAACATGTACAGTTCCAATCTCAGATAATAATTGCTTGCCGCGGCAATGTAGCTAGTTATAATAAAAACAATTGCCTTATCTTATACTTGTATCTATAAATAATCTATCCTATCGTTGGACTACAGCCAGGGAGCGGAAGGTGCGCTAGGCAATTGTCCAGCGCTTCCTTATAAATAGAATAAATTATATTAGTCCATATTTTTCTAACAAGAATATACAGACATAGGTTCTTATAAAAAAATAGGTATTTGATGCGAGTAGAAAACATGAGCTAAAATGTTAGCAATGACAGTAACTTGGCTTTTAACTACCTCGCTGGTCTAGTGGTAGGCGTGATGGGTCGAAAACTTATGTGGCGTTAGATAGGAACTTACTAAAGTGATTTGTGAGAGAGCTCGTCCGGGGAAGTACTATACCGCCATGCGTACTTTTACAACTACTGGCTGCATATTGCTCACTTGCTATTTCCTAATTCATGTCACTATAAAATTGTCGATCAGCAATATGGGCGTATAAAATCGATACATTTTGCCAAATCTAGTCAGTTCTTATTCTTCAATCGAATTGCTGCCCAACTCCGTGCCTGGTTTCTGCCTGCCAGTTGGCTTTCAACAAGGAAATTAAAGAAAAGGTTACTCCGGCTCTAATACACCCTTCATTAGGGTTCTGCGACTCGTATAACCCAAGAAAATAGTAAAGTGGTTAATGTGGATATTACAAGTTTATAATATTGAATTTACTAATAATCTTAAACACCCTTATTTGGAAATTGGCTATGTCCATTGTCCACCCCTTGCCCTAAGACTTTTGTCGTCACTCTCGGTGATTATAACATGTGACCCGTGAAGCCCTCCAACGTGTGACCCGTAGTTAATGTTCCAATTAATATGCTGAGAAAGTCCTCCTTCGTCGACGAAATCCCTGGCGCATCGTTGAGCGGTTTGGTCTTACAAGAGCTAGGTGCTGGCATCAATTGGAGGCCGTGGTTGACTTTTGCGAAGAAGTTATCTCGCAGAAGGAGGCCTCGGAGCGGATGCGTGAAGAAGCTGTAAACGCACATCCCCTCCGGCGCAGACGGGGGGGAAGGAGACGGCGGGAATATGCCGCACGTCTGCTTGCCCTGGGAGGCGGCGGGTAGTTATAGGGCTAGCTACACGTCCCTATATGAGTCTCCCTACTGTCTGAGGGGGGGGTCAAGCTGTCCTGATGCCCTCCTCCTTAGCGTAGTAGCCCTGGCAATCAGTTGGGGTTGTTGGTAGACGTCTGGGAAGTATACAACGGGTTCCCCGTTATATATATATAGTTCGGGTAAACGAGTCCCACATAACCTCTGTCCTGCCCAAAAGAACAGAGGTAGCCATAAAGCTTTTCCACCACGACAAAAAAAAAAAAAAAGGTGCTGGCATCAATCCCCAGCGGGGCCAATTGGGAAATTTATACTTTCTGATTTTTCTTCGGCCGTAGCTACTTATATTATAACTATACCAACAAACGATGCCGTTTAGATAGCGATTAAGGGTATCGCAATTTATTATGACTGCCATACCCCTATGCATCGTAAAATACATCATCACTGCAACATCACAACTTCAGTCAAGGGCTGATATATAGAGGAAATAAGGAACTTATAATTTTAAAAAAATGCCTAAAATGTCTTCAACCGTACATATTGGTAACTACCCATATATTCTCCGAACTCAAATCAGGTTAATCTCGTTCGTCCGAATTCTAAAACAAAGCAAAGTCAACAAGGAAAACTCCTCTTGTTCCGCTGTCAGTACAGTTTTAAGTAATTAGCAGTTAAAGAACACAATGTAATGCGGTCTGAATATGTAATACAAACGTGTAATCATTTTATACGTCTCGAAATTTACAAATTAAGGTAGGGCCAAAATAGGAAGCGTCGTAACCACGCTATCAACGTTGTCTACTTAAGGCGCGGTCCGATTAAATAGTTGCGTTTTCAAAAAAAAGGGTAAGAACAACTGATTAGGACACACGCGCACTCTCGATATACTTTTCTATTTCGTTAATTGCTGGCTATATTTTCTTATTTCTTATATTGACTATTTAGTCAATATCTATATCACAATTGTTTATTGCACCTCATACAAAACCTTCTAGCTATAACATAAATCTCAGTCACCTTTTTCATATTTGTTTTGAGTATGACCCAAATCTACAATTCAAAACTGAAAATTTGTTTAAAATCCCTGAAATCCCTGACATGAGGAAAAATTCGTAAGTAAGGTAAAATGAACGTAAAAAAGCGCACATAACAGGAGAGGTTGGTTGAGGACTGAGGTACATAATATGTAACTCTGACTCCACACAAACAGTCGTTACTGAGATTGTTACCTAAACCTGCCAACTTGCATTGGCAAAGCGTGGTTGAGCTAAGCTAAAGGTACTCTTTTTCTACCAGAACAGAGATATGCGACCAGTGTTATCCTCAGGCTTCTGATATGTAAGCATAAGGAAGTATCAGTTATTTGTATGGCTTATGAAAAGCGGAAACATTGATATGAGTAATGATAAAATCAACAGCAGAGAATTGGCGCCCAATACTTAAATCTATTTTTGCTACTGGACTCCTAGTAGCTTGCCGTAGTATATTTCTGAAAATCAAGCATCTCTAGGTACCAATAAATTTTCAATCAAAATAATCTGTACCAATCAATTTACCCTCATGAAGTTTTTAAAAAGATTTTAAAGAAAGCTTTACTATTTTTGCATGTATTATGTATTATGAATACAGTGAAAACGTGCCTTTATCAGGGCTACGCAGTCGGATGTCGCTAATTCCGTACGCACATAGTGAATTACTAATCAGTGACACCTAGCAGCACCATCAGTATTCTACCAGCACCCGCAGTCCGCTCGACGGCAAATCGCTAAAAATATAAGATACGGCAAGGGCACCTCATGGCCGACATGACCTTACTCGAATCTCATAAAATAACAACCAAATGTTTGTTCCTGTTCTTATAAAACTTTAGGTACCTTGGTTATAGTGTTGTGCGTATGTTTCCCGACCACGGGAGGTGTACAAAATATAGGCAAAAAATGATGTAACTAAGTACATGAGATATTTTAAAGATAAAAAATTGGCGTAGTCGGTGGCCACAAATTTCCAAAACAACAGTAATAATATATTTATGTAATATCGGTTAGACCATTTATGTTGATATCCAAAACTTGTAATTTTGACTGTTGCCACCAGCGTTCTGAGGTATGGGTGGTCACTGGTCACATTCTCCAATATAAGATTTCTGTGATTCAATTATTTTTGTAACTTTTTGTATGTACCTGTTCATTCATTATTTGGGCTTTTTCTAAAATTTGAAATTTCAATTTAATGTGGGTATAAAATAGTAGTCGGATTTTTAATTTTCAGTTTTAAAACTTTTATTATGATTGTTTTTTTTGAATGGGAGGGAAAAAAAAGGATTGGTGAAATTAAATAATAAGGTTGTGGTTTGTGCTTGTCTACAAAATGTCAAGTCACTCTTGCCTTTTATTACTAGGTGGCAGGAAACACTGACATCAAAAGAGCATGGAAAACAAAAATTCAAAATATACCGTGCTTACGGCAGCTGTGGTACATAAGTGAAGGAGGAACAAGGTTGCCAAAATTCCAAGCTTAAATAAGGGCATTTTCTGTGATTTGGTGCTTAATAAAACATCAATAACGTTCCTGAGGTTTATTTGCAGCAAAATAACATTGCGTGGTTCTACAAACTAGCACAAAGAGCTATCATTAAGAGTTAAAACTCTATGAGATTTGTATAATTTCGGTAGAGTAAGTATATTACAAACTCTGAAAGACCGACATAGAAATTACTGAGTTTAATAAAGCTTTTTAACTCTTATTGTTCACTTTTCGAGCTAGTATTATATATATTGTATATAGATATATTGAACGATATCGTTTTGAGAGTACTGTCTTCATGTGAAATATAAAAACTTTTATAGCGGGCATAAGATACGACGGAATTAACCATCGTCCTACTTAATAATATAAAATTTTTACTGCGCACGGGCGAATGGCATGTGAGAGTTTTTTGAAATATTTTTAATACAGTTGTATAAACTTGTAACAACGCAGTACCGATTTAATACCATATTGTTTTCTATCCACTTACCGTAAAAGCTTAAAATTTAAATACCCATACTAATATTAGGTAGGTGAAAATGTGTTTTTCTGCTACCTATATTTCGCTGAACAACTGTGCACACATAGTTTGTTTAAGATGGACATCGAATACTTTATATCCGGAAACAGCACCAGGGTAACCTTTCCCGCGGTTGCACGCTAGATCGATCTTAGTGAAACTCTTTATCCCCGAAAATTAACCGTTCACGTGGGATATATATATATATATATATATATATATATAAAAAACTAATTAAACTGCGAAAGTCGTAAGTTTAAAGTAGCCTCGTCAATTCGATCTCGTCCAATCACAAACGCATTCTCACAACGACTTAACATTAAAGTAGCTTTAATAACAAACAGCAATAACATAAAACTAAAATATAAGACCAAAAATCACATATAAAGAAGAACAGTTAATGTTTTTCTCACATACCTACGTTACATATTTTAACATATCTGATGGAAAGGCTAAACGGCTTATGTCATGTATGGAAAATAACAACTCTCAGTAAGCTTTCGCGTACAAACAGCTATTTATATTTTTCGAGGCAGTTAAAGTAACTACTTATTGTAATATTTCATGTAACGGGATCTTTAATATTATGGAACTTTTTGTATAAGCAGTAACACATTCCTAGATTATCTTACACTGGAACTAAAACCTGTCTAAGCTAGATGTAAATATTACGAATTCGGTTTTCCTGAGAATAATTCTAGTCCTTACTTATTTTTAATCACTTTATTATTGTCAATATGTCAATATTTATGTATATATATATATATTAATTATCTATACGTAAAGACTTTCACGTGAACCAGACTTGCTATACAAATGTAGTCTGTATGTACACAATAATTATTGTCACAGCCATAGATTAGGTACATATTGGTGCAATTACAGTTGTGTGCATCATCTCTAATAAAATTAACAAGTCCAAAAATAGTACCATCCACTTCATTGTGTTATTTATGGCACTAGTTAGCACTTTTATTAGACTAGATTAGTTTCGAGATTTGTGTACAAAAGATGATATGTTGAGCACCATTTTCCAGATAGATAGTTGCAGCCTTGATGGAAAGGAAAACAGCTATTTTGGTAACAATATAGCTTTCTAGTTTTTCTTAGCACGTTCATTGAAGTATATTTGGGAGGAAATGTAATCTTAGTCTACATAACTGCGGTTCACAATATAATATGTACTATCTACTCTTAATAAATGTATTTAATATCTAACACCTAAATAATATTATATAGATATAGCAAATCTAAGCGTTTTAACAAATGTTTACATATTCTAACAATGAGTATAGAAATAAATAAAGTTTTTACAAAGCGTACTACATTTACTTATTGTTACGTATTATTATGTGTTACGAGTATATTCTTTTTGCATTTCTGTCGGGGTAGCATGATCAATAAAAAATTCTTTAGCATAATCCATCAGGTTGAATTCACAATCATTGGACGAGCGAACTGTATTTTATTGAATAGGAAATAGACGACATTATTTGGACTGAAGTACGAGGACGGTTATGCAAAAATTAAATATTAGGTAATAACATTATCTAGCGCTATATTAAGTCAATCGTATAAGCCTTATACATACAAATAAAGTCTTTTGTATCAAATAACTCTTTATGAGTGAAGTTTTGCTAAATAATATTAGGCGTTTTTCAGTCTAACACAGGCGAAACTTACGCGTTACACTTGCAAATTGCAGCAAACTGTGTCAACATATTTTTAGAACAGAAGTTAATATTTAAAAGCATATATCAATAAAGCTTCACACCTCATCAGTGAAGTGCTAACTGTCGTTAGCACTTAACACTTTCGCTAACAGTAGGTACCTCATGAGCGTGTCAATTCTGCTGTACCCTAATCTCTAATTTGACGGGCCTCCTAAAAAAAGCTTGGGTATAAATTGCTTCATAGGTAATAAACTAAATAACTGAGGGATGGTGTTAACAAAAAAAACCCGGCTACGTTTGTTGTCGGCTTCATTCGGTACCCTTCTAGTTAAAAAATGTGGTTATCATCATCACCTCGCAATAATGGAGACATCAGACATCATCATCTTGAGTATATCAACCTATTACCTGCCTACTACAGAGCACGGGTCTCCTGCCACAATGACAATGAAGGGATTGAGGCCGTAGTCCACCACGCCGGCCCCGTACGGATTGGTCGACTTTGACTATACACATATACAACGTGTAAATGAAAACCGAAATAATACTTCAGAGGTACCTACATTATTTACTGTC
The DNA here is from genome assembly GCF_905163445.1 of Pararge aegeria. Lineage (NCBI taxonomy): Eukaryota > Metazoa > Arthropoda > Insecta > Lepidoptera > Nymphalidae > Pararge > Pararge aegeria. Next base: position 9,908,209 of record NC_053183.1, read on the forward strand.
TCTGAGACTTATATTCTCTGAAACCGGAACGCTTATAGTTTTAGAGGAAACCATTGCCATAGTTTTTACTGAAAGAAATTAAATACAGACCTAACGTCACATGCAAAAGTAAAATCAAGTGACTCCTGTCACTTTATTAGGTAGGTACGCTTTGCGTAGCGTAGGTACTATGCGCGTGTCGGCCTATTATGATCATAAGTAAACACTGAGAATGTTTTGGAATTAATTTGTATGTAAAAATAAATATGCTTCTTTCTATTTAAAATGTTTACAGCGTGATTCCTAATGAAATATACTTATGCACCCTTCAACAGTATTTCGTTATTCCTGGACACGTTGTTTATACAAGTATGAATGCTTTATAAGACATGTGTTGGCGTAAAGAATTTTTGAATTTGAATATTTGAAAAAGTACTCTTCACATTGTTTTATACCGAAAAGGATATAGCACTATTTTTAGTCTTGTTTATTTAGTTTAGTGCAGAGATTAGCGTAGGTACAACAGAATTTGCACCACGAAGGTACGTTCATAGTTAACAGTGTAATGTTCTTAGACCTGGTATATCAATAAAGCCTCGCTGAAAGACATCGAGGTCAGAGTTGTCACTCATTCGGTGTGCAAGTGCCTTTTCCTGTGCAAGGGGGTGCCATGCACCGAGAGTGCAGCCAACATCATCGCCCTTTGCATGGTAATGACACCTTCGCGTAGCGCGCACTGAAGGCACGTACTCAAATACACGAACTCGTGTACAGCGGTGTAACGCGAACCATAACCCTGGATTTACAAGGAAGATTATTAATACAGTTGATTTATGGTTAAAAGGATTTATTATCCTGTAGGCATGCATTCATTTATTATACCTCTTGTATTATTTCCCTCAGCTTATTTTTGTCCCAATGCTGACCACAGGCCATACGTATTAACTCTCACAGGAAAGGTATTTAGAGCTTAGAATCTAGACGCTGCTTTGCGCGCTTTAAGGATTTTTATTTTTAATCACATGTTATATCACTAACAAAAATCAGAACTAGTTTTTTTTGATGCGAGATTTCTGAAAGACGTGCCACCAATCTATTTGCGTTCCTTCTGAGACTGCACCAGCAATTGCCATTAGGTGAGAGTGTTAACTGAAGTGCAATAAAATATGGGACCAATAGTTCTGTAGTAAGTATAGAAGTGATTCGCGCCAAATTCCCATCAACTCCAAGCAGGTATCAAGATATGAAGGATTTATATTAGGACTTGTCAGGTAAATAAATCTGAAAATTACAATATCTAATATTTCTTGCCGAACCAACGCAGGAAGTAATGATCTATAGTTGAAAAAGCTTGCTACTAGATCAACGAATATGGTACAATAATGTACAAAAAGCGGTGTTATGTTTTGCAAAGTAAATAATAATTAGTTAAGGTCATACTTATACCAATAAATCCAGAAGATGGTGGATTTCTCCTCAACCTATAAGCTGAGGAATCTTGAAGGACTTCCCACAAATCCCACAGTACATGAGGATTAAGAAGATGGACATCTGCAGTACCACGCCGTTCAAGTACTCTATAAAAACACATTTACGTCCGCTTAGTTGAATGAGAGATAAATAAAAGAATAAGCATTAAAGCAAAAAACAAAAAATAAAATAACCTTTTATAGGCAGAAAATACTGGAAAATCGGGGTGGTGATACCATTCTTCTAAAGTGGACGAATAATTTGCTGGATCCCATATCAGTATTGAAATATTCTTGTAAAGGGAATCTCCTAAAAAGTTAAACTCCGGTTTTGTTGCAACCTGAAAATTGATAATAAGTACATAATATTTTACCTAAAACTATTTATATCCAGATGGGTTTAGCGCAGCCAGTGCTTAGCCTTTAAACGCCCCACTGTTCCGATTTTTTGCTTCAAGTTGGCGTGCGGTTTACTTATATGAAGGGCACAAATCTATCTAATCTATTGTTTTGATTAATAAAAACAGTTTTTTAGCCACAGAACTAAATGCTTATGAAATTATAGTAGCGAGTTGTTTAGTTTAAAATGTTATTAGTTCCAAAATTTCACTTTATCGATATAAATCTCAAGATTGGGCATACGTACATTATTCTAGCCTTGTGCCGTTCATATGTTTACCGTTACGTATTAGATATGATTTCTTACCTGTGAATTTAATACACGAAAAGTTGTTTTAGACCCAACATCGTCTGTAAAGTTTACAGTCGGTGCGTTGTTAAACCTCAACACCATATCATGTGAATCTGTAAAAAAAAAGGCTTCAAATTCAAGGTAATAGAGAAGCAGGTTAGTCACAACTTGGAAAATAATCCTCCGATCTTCTATGATATACTAAAACCCATATTATATATGAAATCATTTTGATGTTTTTAATAGACTTAAATTATGTTTATAAAATATATCAAAATCGGTTTATAGTAATAGGTGGAGCAGGTAATCACGTAACAAATAAACAAAAAAAACAAAATAGGGACCCAGTAGGGACAATGGAAATAAACAAACCGATTTGCAATAAATACTTGATAATTACCTTATCGGACCGATTATGTGCTATTAAATAAAACGTTCACTTTTTTTGTTGTAGATTACATGCTCTTAGAAGACATCTTAATACATAGATAATTGTTTGTTTTAATCGGAGACAAGACACGCTTGACTAAAAACTACCTATATCTGAACTGATTTCTAAAAACAAGGTTAGGTATTAGGTGATCCTTTATAACTGAGACTTTTTCGAAGAGTGTTTTATATTCTTACCGAAAGCTAATGAAACCTATAATACAATTTCATAAACTACAGCGGTAGGTGAGTTTACGTTTACCATAAAATAAAACGATCTATGTAGAACAGTAAGATTAGAAATCCGTGCATCATTTATAGTTAGATTCTGATAAGATAAGAAACTAAAATCAATTTCTACGCGGCATCGTACCAGAACGCCGCGCTGGATCGCTTGGCGGTTCGCCGAATCCTCAACAAAACATTTACTGCCATCACCATATTTGATAAAGTTTCCTTGCCATAATTATAATGACACATTAAAAGTTTTCTTGAAATCCTAGTTACCTTAAAATTGCAGGGGCAATTTAAATTTATTCAATCAATAGATACATAGTATTAATAATAACATAAACTATTAAATAATGCATGTGGTGCAGTTCCGAGCATTGACACGTTTGCTGAACCTATTGTTCGTACGTTGCACTTCTATGTTCATAGATAGGTACGTAGGTACGATTCTAAGAAAAAAACAATAATTATGATTTAACTAGTAACTGCTTGCAACTTCTCCTACACGGATCACAACTAGTAAATAAATCGGGGCCAAGTAGGTAAAGTGTAGATTTTTACTAGGCAAAGATCATATACTTCGGTACCGTCATGTTGTGGCAGGAAAGTACCAATAATTTTCTACATATATACTTGGCACCGATTATTTATTGGTTGCTTATATTTATTTGTTGCTTTATATTCCTACTATAAAGTCGATATTTTTCGGCAAAAAACTTTTCGGCTAAATTTGAAATTATCTAAAAAAAAATCATCAAAATCGGTTCATAATAGGCGGAGTAATCGCCACAGTATACAATAAAAGTAATATAGATATATATTAGTGGCGTGCATAAAGGGTATGCACAGGGTATGCAGATGATATCAAATTAAGAAAATCTCCAGTACTCCAATTTGGTTATGTTTAATTTTATACAAGCAATTATAAGATTGCTAAAAATATCAAAAAGGAGCACCACTTAGCATTTTAAGTCGCGTTTTAGACACAACCACGAAGTCTTTTATTATCTACTAGCGGACCCGTGCGACTTCGTTAGCGAATGAGTCGACTTCGAAAAATGGTCGTATGTTGTCGCGGACTGTTTTTTATAACTTTAAAGGAACAATTCCGACAATTTCGATATACTTACTAAACACTTCTGTCGTTTGGCGTAACGTTAACCGTTTATCGAAATCTCTCACAAAGGATATTTTTTGCAGTTTTTGCAACATGCCTAATTAATGATAGTAGCATTGGTAGTAGCGTGATGTTATATAGCCTTAATTGAAACTACCAATCCAAAAATAAAATCGTAATTTTTTCTGAGATTAGCGCGTTCAACCTATTACAACTATGTGTATCCAAAAAACCACGTCTACGTCAATCTAAAACTCCGTTGCGCGGAGACAAATGCGGAAAAAATAGCTATGCTATCCTGTAGAAGCTGTTTGCTTTTTCGGGACGAAAAGACAGACTATATTGTATGTTTCTGCCAAATTTCAGCCTAATCAGTTCAGTCGTTGTGGCGTTATAGCGTAACAAATATCCATCCATCCATCCATCTATCCACAAACTTTCGCATTTATAATATTAGTCGGATGATTAGTCGGATGGGATGCATTCGATCGTTGTCCTAAATGCCTCATGAATGGCTGTCTTTCAAATAAAAAAAGAATTATTAAAATTGGTTCAAATTTAACGGAGCTATGAAGTAAAATTGATAAAGTTTTTCATCCCAATTCCTGGAGGAAACATATTGTTTATCGGAATAAAAAGTATCTTATATGTTGACCCGAAATATCAGCTATAACTATACAAAATTATTATTACAATTAGTTCACTTAATTTTCACGTGATGCCTGGACAGACAGACAGACAAAAATTAAATCAAAATCGGTTTTGTACTCAGTATTGATTAAAAATTATCTCCCGGTCAAAATTTCCAAAATATATTAAATGTACAGAAATCTTTGAGTTACAGTTTTATTATAAATATAAATTTTATTGAACTCTATCGTAACTCTCGAAAATGATAAAGTTCCAAAATAGGTACTTGATGGACGAATGACTTAGACTTTACATAATTTGCCTTATGGTGAATCATGTCCCACGATTTTTTGCTGCATAATGTCAAATGTGCAGTACCTACACTTGTTTAGTTGGTACCCATTTGCAAAATAAGTTCACTGGAATTGAATGAGGAAATTACGAAAGTGGGAAAGGCCCTCGGGAAACAAAAATAATATTATGTTAAAACACAATGTACAAAAAATCTAAATAAACAAGGATAAGTTGGTTTAATATTAAATAAGTTAGATGATTGATTATTTTTATATTGCTTGTCCCTTTAATCCTGGATTTAACAGAAGTACACAATTTCATGAAAATTTCTTAAAAACTCCAAAACGGTTTACTCATGGTTTATCATTAGCATCAGTAGGCAATCCTATCACAGGCAGCTATGAAGCTTTCATACATATATTATTACCATTGATTGGACTAGATGGTGTTAACTACATTTGATAACTTAAAACTTAATCTAGGAGGGTTTCAAACGCGCCCTGGTCTAAGAAGAGACCACAACAAACTTATCCCCGAATAAGTTTGTTGTGGTCTCTTCTTTTACTTTTTTGTTATCACCATCTCACCGTCAAATTAAAATTTAGCTATGAAGTTAGAAAAATTAACAGGCTTTTGTATCATTCATGTAATCCTTAACATGATCATAAGATTTTTCGATAATATTTATGTTTAATATAGCCTATTAAACTGGCCTACAAGTTTATTATTACTTCTGATATTTACATTTATTTACTTAATTTTTTGATCTATTTAACCGCGTGTGCTGCAGAGCACTGCCCATCGATAAATTATTTATAGGTGGGCCCTATTGAAGTTTAGCATCTAACGTTATTCTTAGAAAGATTTTCGTATCCATCAGGTTAAATTCCTCATTATTAAGTTGAACAATGGTTTTTACTTGTAACATTCCGTGACGTGATTTTAATACACTGTTTTTTTCCGGTAATAGCTAAATTTTTAGCTTAAAACCGATTAGCGAGGCATTTGTTTACATCATCAAGATTAGTTTAACACACAATACTATCCCGTAATTGTCATTCCTGTAAATAAGGAACAAAAAGGTCCTAATATAGACACCTGAGGGACACCTATTTTCACAAATGATCCTTTGGACCGCTTTCCGTCAACTTATTGGACTCTATCGTTTAGATAGGAAATCATTCAATCTAGAGGTATGCCTAGAATTCCATAGATGTGTAATTTTCTTTCGACAAATTACACCAAGTGCGTCTCGTGATGTTATGTATTAACTCACCAACTGCGTCGGTTATTGAGCGAACCCGTGTTAAACCAAATTGCTTCGAGTACAATAAATTGTTTTCATTAATAAAAGTTGAATAAGTAACGGATTTAATATGTTTTTCAAAGATTTCACTGAGTGGGTGGTAAAGATATTGGACTAAAGTTAGACGTACTAGTACTACCACATAAAGTAAAAAAACATCCCAATATTCCAACAATTCTTACTTACGGGCTACTTATGGGAATATACCTAGGCGCCGGCGTCGCGTTGGAGCAGAAGACAGCATTTAGCTAATCGGCGAGCTAAGATTGCGACAGTCATGAATAAATCTACTCATCAACGCATAATAAAACATTTACATGGTATGATCACTATCTGACATACCTCCGTATACCAAGTAGGTACCTACTAGATACGTTGTGCTAGATTTTCACATAAATTTATCAATTTCTTTTAGAATTTATATATGCAAGCTCATTTTTAAGATTTATTAAAAGACGTCCGAGTACAACTTCTGATAATTAAATTGATCCAATACAAACTTTTATTGTGCGACCCACCGTGTTGCATTGCCCGCTAGTTGTTCGTCTCGTAAGAATTATAGCGTTATGTTATGATAAATATATTATACCCTTTCTCAGAAATTGCAATGAAACGAATAGAATTCACGCATTTCAACTTCTTTCATTTTGTTCAGAGTATAAATAGCAACCCCAATCATGAGATGTTGACTTTGCAACGCACAATAGCGTTAACATTATATTTGACGCACTATTGCAAAGATTTTCGTCTTGATGTTAGGTATATACGAAACGTGTGGAGATGTTGTATTAAGAGGATCAGTGTGATATTCTTTATAAATATAAATTATAATATCATAGGTTATTATCAATTATTCAAATTATTAATTAATAGTCTTCGAAACCACCGCAGCGATTGCATTGCGCCTTTGAATACCTAACAAATCTAATACTTTGGCTAAGGTAACTGCCAGCTCTAGGATCACCGTTTACGATTGTTAATCCATTTTGACAATAACACTGAACAGATTTCTGGTTGTTGCATATTACCTATAGTGAATTGATTGTGAAAAAATATTTCACTTATCATCGGTTGATTCATGGTGTAAGTACGCCGTGTGTAACCGCAATTTATTGTAGGTACAATAAATAGGCGGGGAAGTATAAAGGTATCTAGTTGTCTACCGTGATTTGTAGCTGTGAGTAATAAGTGAAGCCCTGTGTACAACAATTCATGTAATTCGCATTTGGTTTGGGCCGTTCGCCGAAGAGTGTCGCCTGCGCATGACAATGCGTACCTATTCAAAGCGAAGATCCGATGCGATAGCTTGACAATACCGGTCGATCACCTGCGATTGTACTAACATTTTTAGAATAATCAAACCAGAGTCAGCTTTAGCCCATGTATAATTTTTTTGTACTACAGAGAAAATGTCTGACGCCTTACCACTCTTTAGCGATGCCATGGTATTGTCCCACCAATGTCCCATCTTCTACGGCCTTATGTTATAGGTTATATAGAATCTGTAGGTACTTAAAGTTATAGAATTTTCAATTTAATGTTTGGAAGCATAAACTTTGTTTGGTTCCGTCCATTCAATGGTCTTCTTGTGCCGAATACCCTGCACCGTAAAGCTAGCACAGAATCTAACAATGACAACAAAACAAGAGTACGATGTTGTACGTTAGTACAAACTAAACCGCGGATCAAAGTAAAAAATCAAATGCTACATGGTTGTTGTACTATTTATGTTTTTTTTCCCCATTTTTAGTTGCCAAAATACACAGAACTCTCCATGCAGGTTTCCTATCGATGTTTTTCTTCATCGTTGAAACACGTGATACTTTAATTGCTTAAAACGCACATAACTTAGAAAAGTTAGAAGTGCGTGCTGGGATTCGAACTCGGCCCCAGATAGTGAAGCTGCAGTCCTAACTAGTGGTTACTCAATCAGATCCAGAATCTGGCATTATTTAAACTAAACCAGAAATCCATCTCAGTTCTTCTTATTTACAAGTCAAGCATGTATCTAAATTCAAGGACACTGAGTTCGTCAAATTTTATGACTGAGCTGAGGAGAAGAATTTCCGGACAGTCATATAACAATATTCTTGACTGATTAAATACTTACTCGTAAGTTCGTTTTCAGTTTGTTTACTAGGACGACTTTGTGTACGTGCTTTATTTATTTATTAATGGCACTAACAACATACGTTACAAATACATATTACACATTTTTAAATAAAGCTCACTCACAATAACATGCACTGATATGCACGTCAGTATCGAGTGCATATATTGACAAAGCGTCATGTTAACTTAATTTGACCAAAAAACGTGATAGGTTTACTACACGTGGATTTGTAAAGCTTGTAAGTTGTAACGTAGGTGTTATAAAAATATCGCTAACATAGGTTTTTCAATTGAAATAAATGTCCATACCTATAAATTCTCCTAGACGAGATCCAAGTAGAGCACCGGCACTGGTTACTACGGCACAATTGTTAAACAGACGACCTTCTTGCAGCGGTCGTTTTGGAATTTTGTATCCTAAACTTGCAAAAGGCTCATCCCGTGCAGTGATAGTCCGTACAAACACCCTTCCTAGTGCACACAATACGTCTTCCCTACTTTCGTGCTTCAGCGCTCCCCTTTCATATTTGACATCGTAAGAATTTTGAGAGTCTAGTCCTGACGTAAACACTTTGCTTTCACTCATCAAAACTCGATGAAATTCTTTCAATAGCATCTCTTTGAACTCATTCGATTTTGATTTACATTCCTGTGTTGTGTAATCGCTACATAGATATTTCTCGCTATCAAACTCCAATATTGGTTTGTGGATATTCGGAAATCTCGGTATACCATGACTTTTAACAACGATATTATTTGACGGGCGAGCTTGCGAGCCGGAGGATTTATTATTCCACTGCATCAGTTGACCTGTTTTGAATGCGACCACCGATCTTCTACTTTTACGCGCATTATCAAATTTTAATACCGAAATATTTATAACAGAATGAAAATTTTTCGTACCATCTTGGAAACTTATACCAGCGATACTCTTTGGGGGAGGGTCGTGTGTCTTACTAAACAGTCTTTGTTTTTCTATGCTCATCCAGTACTGTGACCATATCAAGTACAAATAACCACACATACCAAAACATAGAAGGTTGATGAAAATCCAGACAGACATAGCAGCGGCTTTCATTTCTAATAACAATTAATATTTAACAATACCTCGATATTTTAGACAACCTCACACAATTTTATGTAAAAAATATTTAGAATAGAAACCTACAATACACTACACAATCACGAAATCATAAAAATTGGAATGCGATCTCACGTGAGTCAGTGGATGGAATACGATCAGCTGAGGCTTAGACCACGCTTGCGCAAATGGGACCGCAGCAGATCCCTCCCTTATTTTTTTTGTTGTTCGATAATGTTGCACTGGAGTCCCTAGGGGCTTTTATGATTTAAAGAAAATCGAGAGATCGAGAAAAATTTTAGTTTAGTACGCAATATATAAGTGACTGGTTGTACCCTGCCACGCTTCGCTGTGGCACATTTTTATGGAAACGTTGAGAAATGAGAAACAAAGCAAAGAATATTACATATTAGTTTAATTTTGCAATATTTGTGGATATACAATATTTTTTGTTTTTCCACTGCTGCTTAGATATAAAGACTCGCGATACTGATGCAAAAAATATATAAAAACAATCCTTGATGCGCATTATATATCATGCTAAAATTTCAGCTCGATCGGTGCAGAACTTTTTGAGTTTTTGAAGCGTACACAAACCAATATAACATTTTTATATATATACTTAGATATCACTAAGGAAGCTACTTCCCGTGAGATTAAGACATTTTCTTCACAAGGCAAACTTAAATACAAAATACCAAAGTGTATATACTTAGTAGGTACGTAGTGTTTACAATATTATAGGAATAGGAATTTTTAAAAAGAGTCTAATGAACTGAACGCGCTTCTTGATTGTTAAATAAAAGTTCAGTTTTATTTATATTTTTAAGTTTCATAAATATAACTTGAAAAATGGCATAAAAACTTACTTTCCCTGTTAAAACCCTTAGTACGGTATTTAAACCATTCTTAGTAACTCTAGGGCGCGTTTTTTTAATTTCTGAGTTCAGCCGTTTGGTCTGTAGTGCTGCTTTCAGTTAGTTGGGACAAAACCTTGTGCAGTTATGGACTGTACATAGTTCATAGTCTCATCATGCACCACAATATGTTGTTTATTCCCAGTGATATACGATGACAAGCGGCCGGTCGTAAAAAAATATGCCGTATAATAGTATAAAAAAATATATAGCTAGAGATAAGGGCCATTAGATATTATACTATATTTATATTTAATATCCAATAATGTATTTAAGCGGTGATAGACTAGTGGGTAAGGATTCGGCTTTCCTTTCGTGGAGACAGAGTTCAAATTCCCGGCACGTACCATTGACTTTTCGGAGTTATGTGCGTTCACTAAGTTCAACGGTGAAGGAAAACATCGTGAGAAAACCTGCATTCCCGAGTTTTACATAATGTTCTCGTTCACGTTAAAGGGTGTGTGGAGTCCACCAATACGCACTGGGCCAGCGTGGTGGACTACGGCCTTAACCCCTTCTTATTGTGGGAGGAGACTCGTGATCTGTAGTGGGCCGGTAATGGGTTGATGTGATGATGAAGATGATTATTTAGATGATGATGATGATTAGGTGGGCCATCTCGTCAGTCCGTCAATTATTATTTATTAATAAAAAAAACAGAATAGATAAGTTTAGTCCCACCTTGTCGTTCCATACTGATCCCCTTATAAATATTTGTTTGTCCTTCCAGAACTCCCTTAAGCAACCAATCAACTTAATTTTTGGCATAGAGTTAGTGGAAAGGATGAAGAGAAACAAAGGCTACTTTTTATTATATTTTATCGATGAAGGTGATGAAGATGGTTAATGTATTATTTTTAGGTAAATAAAAGAATGCCTTTCTTTTTGTCCGATTACGGGAAAGCAGAGGAAATACGAGTAGTTATATTTATTTTCGTGTGTTCCAAATCTAAATTTTGATTTATGAAGTGTAAAAGTGTCACTTGCTTCGTCTTAAAGCGTTCCGGGCACTTTTTTAATTAGTGCTTCTGGGTGTGTGATGCCATCACACGTAAGAAAAAAGAAAAAAATACTATGGAAAGCCTTTACAAGCCTAGCTGGTGGAGATTTTAGAGATTCTAAAGAGATGCACGTTTTATAAGGAAACTGAAGCCTGGCCGAAGGCTAGCCTGAATAATCTACGGTATGGTTCAGCAATATAACCTTCCTTCAAAGTCACTGTAACTCAAATCACTGTAAGGTCAGCTATTAATAAAGTCCAGTTAGAAGTGATTGCCAACCTCTGGTTTAAGTAGGCACTAGAAAAAGAACAATCATATTTTTCATCATGTAAAGTTCTCATTGAATACCTAGATCCTATAAATATATAGAAAATATTTAATTTAATTTAAACTGTTTTTAACGCTAGCCGCCCCCCACCACTTCGTCCTTTCATCCCTTATTTGACCCTCTTAGAGATGAAAATTTGAAACATATAGTCTTATACGCATTCCTCAAGAGTTAGGGTTACGAAATTAAAAAAAAAACATATCTAATCGGTTTCAAACATATTTTAATTCGGTTATACAAACAAAGAAACAAACTGTTCAGCTTTGCTATCGTAGTAGTATTTAGTACCTCATAGTAGAACTTTTCGTTACAGAGCTCGTCCGAGGAATTAGGTTCTATGCTTATTTCTGCCACGAAGCACATTGCAGTGGTTGTCGGTGAAATTGCACATGAGGCTTAACACCTACGCCTCAAGTTGATAGAAAAGAGGCGGCACTTCACAGGGCGAATCCCTCGCAAAACCTGCGAGTGTATGTTGCTCTGTTGTTAGGGGATGAGTTTCCACTAAGCTTCAGGTGGTCCATGTGCATGGTCCGTCTATTACTACATCAACAAAAAAATAAAAGAATAGGAGCCGTTCCTCTGTGGTGATTTTTTTAAGAGTAAGTAGTATAAGAGTGGTAGTCTTTCTTAAGCTATCTACCTTAAACTCTTGAATATTATTCTTTTAAACTTACATTAATAAATCGATGCATATAAATAAATGCCATTTTGTACATTCTAGATAGATAGTGTAAAGTTGTAGGTAATAGATAGGTTTTGTAACCCATCTTTTATCTACAACTTTATATTCCATACTTATTTAAGCTTCATTGGTGGAGTTCAGTTCACAGAGTACTTTTTGTTGTTTCTGCGGCTATTATTGTAAATCATATTTTATACAGTTGTCCAGCTTTTGGTGTTCAGAGATTAATATTAGTAGTTTTGATTTTATTTGTAATAGTGAAGAAAAATTGTAAGATTTAAGTTAATCGTAACTAAAAACTTACAGTTTTTACATAAATATTGTAAGGCGATTAAATAAGTTAATCGTTACTAAAATCTTAGTTTTTATATTAATTATTTTTATGTTTTTTTAGTGTTTCATAGAAAATGATAACCTTACCTTAGTTTTAAGCTAAAATGTAATCTTTTTTTGAAAGGCCGATGGCCGTAAAATAAATTAAAAAGAAATAATGACTAATGTTTTATTTACAATTTACATAGGTACCGTAATTGTGTTTACGGTATGCACCTAGCATTGATAATCAATTTTTCATGAAAAGCAAGAAAGCAATACCCTATATGCACATTATTATTAAAAAAATTTTTTTTACAAATAAAACCCTCTTTCTCTAAAGACAATAAAGAAAAGAGAAAATTCTTAAGTTAACTGATAATGTGCTGATAAGTGCTAAGCTTCTTGGTCCACAACCTACATATAACGGTCTCCGGTCTAAAGGCCTAGTCTTACTGGTGAAATACAAATAATACAATAACAATAACAATGTTACAGCGTGAAATTCTTAGAAAACAAGCCCGAAATGTCATGGTCTACAATGTACATTGTGCTACATGGCAAGAGGCCATGAAAATCCTTTACAACGTGAAACAAATACAACAACGAACAGCAGAGGCCACAAGAACAAATCGTTAATTAAAAAATCGATCTTTTAAAATATAGCATGAAAATAAAATGCTCCGCCGTCCGCGTGAAGTTCTTAGAAAACAAGCACGAAACATGGTCTACTATGTGCATTGCTACATGACAAAAGAGGCTCCGGAAGGCGTACGCAACGTGAAACAAATACAACGTACAGCTGAAGCTACAAATATATGTGAGCACTGTAAAATTAATCTGAATGAAACTAAAGCTGCTGAAATATACAAAAATTTAACCTCCAGTAAAAAGGGAATGAAGAGGAAAAAAGTTCATGGATTTGATTAATCCAAACTTGGTTCAATCAAAAGATTCATTCATAGTTACCATTTAACATATAATAAATGTCCCACTGTTAGAAATTTACTACCTGAGCTGCAGAGCACATTTAATTTTTATAGTTCTGAAACGACTTGGCGTAATGCATGGGTTTCCAGTGGCAAGGAATAGATGATAAAAAAAATACTTATTAAAAAGTGGAATATACGGTTGAGAAGAATTGAGTATTAAGACCAATTGAAAAAGTAATGTCAAGAAGGGAGAACTATAGTATTCATTGATAAGCTTTATTTGAAACAAGCAGAAGAGCAAAATGCAGTATCCAAGAGCCAACTTATGGTAGTTGTTCATGCAGGCTCTGAAGCTGGCTTCATACCTAATGCTTTACTTATAACCCAATCGTTTGAGAGCCACAGCAATATAAGCAATGAAGTTTACCACAATTGGCTTCAACACCAACTAATTCCAAATCTTCCACACCAAGGTCGGTCTTAATAGTTGATCCATCTTCTTCGCACAATACAGCACCTCATTCTAATGCAAAAAAGTGTGACAAGCAGACCTGGCCAAGCCAGAAAGGCACTCACATTAGCAATAACAGTAAAGAATCTTTATGTAAAAAAAACTACTGAAATAGTTTAGGAAAAAGTTGATACTATTACCCAGACGAGTGAAATAGAAATTGAGAACATTTACAGAAGAACTTTTAATTGATACATTAAGTGAGAAAATTATAGATGGTGACATTAACAGCAGCTCAGAATCTGAGGACAGTGATTCCTCCTCATCGTCTGACAATCAACATTAATTTTCCAGATGATTATCCTAATACAACCGGCCTAAAATTGGAAAATTGTATCTGATATTACTAAGAATACCAATTAGTTTTATCATTATAACAGTATTATTTATATAGATATATTTACATGATACCTGTCCATAAGGGATCTATATTATAAGGTACTGTATGTAGTCACTATTTAGGCAAAAAAGAGATTTTAATTTGGCTAGGATTTAATTCAGAGCAGCATTCAGGAAGCTTTGTGATATCTTCGATTAATACATAAACTCATTAAAGAGTAGAAGTTCCCACTTGATTTACTCCTAGAATAGGCTGATGAAACCAGTTCTGTGAGAACTATATCCAATCCATCCTTATCCATCCTTAATCCAATGTAATCCTTTTAATGATAATACCATTAAAGACTAATTAGCATCTTTCAGTGTAACTTTCTGACTGTTATTGTTTATAAACATGGTAATGAAACAAATTAAATACTTTAAAGGATTTTACTGGTTATTTCTATAAAACCTACTCCCAATATTTCTTTGCTAAATAAACCAATCCAATATGCTTACTCACAAAATATCAAAAGATTAACAGTTATAACATACAATTATTGACTTATTCACTTATTTGTATGATAAAACTTTTAAAAACAAAGTATTCTGTTGTAAGCACATAAATACAAAATTCAATGAATCAATTACATGAGGTGTTGATAGACAATTATTGCATCCTCTGAATTGACAGAGGATGCAATAATTGCAGAGTGCACTATGACTGACACAAACCAATAGGTGTAAAAAGTTCATAAATTAATATTCAACAACCAGTTTGAGCAATTTCCACAGGCAGATCAGCGATCCTCCCAGCGAGTGTATCTTATTGAGTCTGGTGGGTCTCTAGACAAAAGTGTGGAGTAATGCAGTATAGGCAACACTACACCTCCAAGAACCATAACCCCGAAAGTTGGCTTATGGAACAACCTGCAAATATGAAAATAACTATAATATCTCAAACTGAACTCAATGAAATCAGAAAATTAGTATCATTTTAGAAAGGTCTTTTATTTATTTATGAATATGACACAGGTAGTTTTTCCCCAATGAAACGAAAGTTCATAAGTAATGTAACACAGGATGAGGTTAGTCTATAGTTACTGTGGCCTTGGCTCGCATAAAAAAAATCCCCGTGCCATTTTCAGTAACTAATATGTTGTTAACATTTTCGGTTTGAGGTTGATTATTTTTAATTAAAAATGTCCAGGTTACGTTGGAATGCCGAAAACTGTGGCTCTGACTAATAATTGATAAACGAATCGCAGGTGAAAAGCCTGGCATACAACTTCCATACAGAAAAAATGGTCAGTTATTTTCTGAGAACTTAAGTTTAGCCTGTGTTTTTTGAGTGTGATAAAAATTTAATATAAAATAATATATGCATTGATCTTTACACAATAGCATAATTTAACATACTTGTGGAAAATTTGTGTCTTATTGGTTACACTTATTCGGTTGTTATGGCTTGTTAATAGATACTAGGTTTTCTTGACATTGCATAAAATAATCTATTGTCTTACCATGGTATAGATATGATGAACATTGTGTATGAAAATGATAGAACCAAATTGATCCAAAGTCTTGTACACCTCCTTAAATTGCTTGAAATCCAGTGAAATTGCATAACTGTAAAAAATACTAACATTTATTGTACATACCAACTTTTAATAAAGATGAATTATCAAATTTGACAGTCTTGAGTTGCTACTTACATAGAGTCAGCCATTCAGGATGAAGTGTCATGGCAGATGCAAAAACTTGCACAAAACCCAGCATTCGGTATTTCCATGTATGTGTATTTACAACACTTTTTTCCACATCATATAACTGCTTGAGACTGTATGAGCCCTTTCTCATTAATGACAATGGGTCTGCTGTAGGAAATTTCTCTAGACTGTATGGTTGAAGAACACCTCTCTCAACTACACCAACTGCTGTGTACTGAAATTAAGTTTTCACTTAGCACAGGTTTCATGTATGTTGAAAAACTTAATATGATTAGTTATTTGGTTAAATAATAATTATTTGAGCATTTCAAAAACAACTAACCAGGTTTTGATATGGAAAGAGTGTTTTTGATGTTCAAAAAAAATACTAGTTTTTCGACATAGTATAAGTTTTCTGTAATGTAAACAAACCCATATAGGAGCATTCTTTAAAAGAAATACAATGTAGTGTAAAAAATACAAAGGAACTACTTTTTGAGTTTTGCAAAAAACAACAAATGGAAGCTACATATTTATACCTACTTTACAGAACATTCAGGGAAGAAATAAAAAATAGAAAGGGTAAGGTCCTTAAAACAGACTAATAGAACATAAACCAGCATTTTATAATGAGATCATCTCATCTTGAGATCTACTGAAAGGATTGTTTTATAGGGTTCCTTAGCGTTTGTGGTTTGAATATGTCTTGATTATAACAAAGTAATTGTTGGTAAAGTTAGCATGGTATGCAGGTTTATATAATATTTCCTATTTTAGGAGCAAATTTGGGAAAGAGGATACATTGTACACTAAAATAATAGTTCATTGTCAACATTTTAATACATAAGCCAGGCAAAATAAGACTTACAATGTCATCCTCTCGTCCCGCATAAGAGAAATGAATTCGAAGATCACCTATTTCATGTTCGAGTGCACTGTTTCCATGATAATAAAAGCCAGAGTGAAGTTTAATGTCACTCCGATCAGGTCTTGTGTCTGACCAGATTTCATAATAGTCGTTAACTTTCCTTTTTACATCTAACCCTAAAAAACATTAACAAACTATTGTACCAACTTTTACTACTAGTTCATGAGCTCTACTATGCTACTATTCTAATGATAAATTAGATATCCCTAAAAGTTTCTGGGTGCATAATTCTAATATGTACATTGTACATACTGTATTTTTGGTTCACAGCATCTAAATGAGTACTTTTGTTATCTTACCCAAATGCATCCATCCAATTTTAACATTATCTGCTATATGAGTTTCACTAAACATTGGCATGGATGCTGGATTATGGTGTCCTGGTCTGATGTAAAATAAGGATGACTCAACCACATGATCTCTCCAGTCTTTATGGTACCAATAAGTTTTCTGAGATTCTTCAGCTGGCTCACTCAAAAAATTTTCAGTTTCACTGAGTAAAAACAATTCATTAAATCACACAACTGTCAATAAATTTTATATATCTAACTATTACATCTGTGTTTCATAATATGGTTCTTTATAATGTTGCCGGAACTGTCTCTCTTCCAGGATACAAGTTATAAGTGTGTCAAAATTCATCAAGTTACCCAGGTTGAACAATAGTTACAAATAAATGAACAAATGGACACACCTTGTAATATTTGTATCAAATTGAATGATTTTAAAATCAAAATACAAAATTACCACACAAAATTAAACAAATGCTTTGTTATTTTTAAATTTAAATGATGCCATACATCATTTACATCACATGGTGATTGTAGCTTGTAAAAACACCTTTACTAAATATAAGGTTATATTAAAAAAGCAATATTGCTTACGTCGTTTCCTCTATCCATTGGTACATTTGCACTCTCTTTCTCAATTTCACAGCTTGTACATGAATGTTGTAATCAGGCTCAGAGATGGGTTCCAGGACTCTTAATGGGCCTACGATATGTACTACCCGGCCTTCATAGCGTTCTGCTTCATCTCCATTGTGCACATCTATACTCTCTGCTGCAGAAACCAGTTCTTCCAGAATTAGGTTGCCTCGTATGGTTTGACCCTGAAATGATTATACAACAATGGTCTATTATAGCTTATATTATGTGAATGACTTTGAATCCACATATATTTTGTAAAATGTACAATTTTCTTTAATTCCTGGACTCTAGAGATTTTTTAAAAATAAAAGCTGTTAAAAGGTATTTTATTTAAAATATGTAGATTTTAATGCCCTTAATTATTAATATAATATAAAAAAAACCAAGACTCATAATTCTTTCTAATCCCTCTTTAAGTTCAAAAGAAACTCTTTCCTAGTCTATACAAATACCCTTAAATAAGAACCTAATTTAGGTAATTTTAAATATTTTTTGAACTGAAACATTCTTACCTCAGACCATATCAAGAAGTAAGTAACCCCAGAAAATAAAATCAAGCTAAGAATTGTGGTAAGCCAAGTTTGTTTGAATTGGTTATAAACTGCTGTCCAATCCATCTGAAATAGTATTATTCATTTTTAAAAGTTATTTTTTAATGTACAATATAAATCTTAAATTTTATTTCAAAGAGGAATGATTAATTTGAACTGAAATTACTGAACCAATTTTAATCATTGTTTCATAATTGGAAAGCGGCTTTATTCAGAAATAACTTTAATCCATATTATATCCAGTATTAAAAAGAATTCAGTCGGTATTAAGTAAAGCAAGCCACAGGAAAAAACCCCACTGCTTCTTTCTTCACATGCTCTTACTTAATGGTACCTTTGCCATATGTAAACACCAAATATTACCCTTTAGTTGATTATAAATAAGCTACCATCACACAATTTTATGTCTAATACAATTTCAAAATAAAAAGGATCTTTTCAATCATCATTTTTAGGCATATTGTTAAAGGTACATAAAACATGCTCTTTACAGCATGTTATTTGAATACATAGTTTCAGAGGTATTGCAAAATTGAAATATTTAATTCATATTTAATCTAGTCTAAACTCAGAAGTAATAAGTTCACATCTATTAGTACTTATTTCTATAGTAATATCAATTATTATAATTATATGTTAGCACCCTTAGGTAATGTGGGTAAAACTATAGTGAACAGTTTACGATATTATTTTTAATAGAAAAACTTGCAAGAATGTTTCGGTTAATTAATTTTCCCATATTATATTGTATTTTAATAGTCCTGTTGAGTTCATTGTAACACCCACCTCACCGTTCAACCTATTAATTTGAAAGTTCGAGGAATCAAATAATAAATAAATCTGGCATTACAGCGGTTTATTACCCGCAACCCTCAAATTATTATATATCTTCATTTTACTAATTCATTCAAGTTAAATAAGTATTATTTTTTAAATGGTCACCAAAGAGCCGTGAATTGAAGCTGAAAGTCATAAACATACTAGGCGTATCTGAGCTGAAAATATCTATTTTAATCACATAACTAAAAACAATAAAGGTATTATCGCGATAATGACTGCCACTGACTGTGGCAAAATATAAAAAACGGGGGCGTTTTAGCAATAGTAGCTATTTATTTACTGGTCTGTATAATAAATTAATATTTATAAAGTGACCACAGGTTAATAATACAATCAACAGTGACAAATAAGCTTGCAGAAAAATATCGATTTGTATGTATCAGTATTTAATGTACGTTGTGTTGCTAATCGATATATCGTTGGCCAAGGTAACAGCCCGCAGTACATACGGATTGGTTTTCTATCGCACTGATTTATTGATCATTAGTTTCCACACTTGCATGACTGTTTGCATATCTGACTCGGTCACCGATACAAACGTAAAGTAAATAGTGAAATCAATTTGACTATCACGGCCTGAAAAAGATAGTAAAAAATGTATCGGTACGTTACACCTAATTTTTTTTTTATATTTGGTTGAGATTATTCACAGTAAAATTTCAAACTAAATAAATTAAACACACAATGTTTGAGCTAGTAGAGTTAGGTAGAGTAGCCAGTAAAAAAGGATTTTCATTGCCCCACATTGTAGTGCCTGTAAGTTGAAATGTATCCAATGATTATCACAAAGCTTAGGTAAATAAAAATGTCAATTAATCCTTTGAATTAATCTATATAACGGTATTGTCTTTTTCCGTCGAGTCCAGATCTTTGATCCGTCCCTGTGTGGTCTCTGTGGTTACCGGTGAGGTATGACAATTAAATTTGTCAATGCCTTTTCCAGATAGAGAGACAAAAAGTCTTATTTGACATTACAGATTCTGTAAATATTTGTAAACAAAGTTAGAGAATTCGTGAAAATTATGAATAATTTAAATTACCTAAGTTTTATATCACTATAATGTAGCTATGTGTAAATAAGTATATATATTTTAACAAATAACCTATAACACCATGAACCTAGTACGAGTTATCCAATCATTAAAAGTACCGGTTCACATTTGTATAGCTACAATTCTAATAAATCATAATCGTCAATATTGCCGTGGTGTTCCATTCTTAAGCCTCTATAGCACAGTGTTCGGTTTGTATTATTAATAGTATATAATTTATAGTAAACTTTATCTTTATCATTGTAGTAGTAAGTAAAGTCAAGAACTAACAAATCGTTCTGTACACTATAATATAATTTCAGGCGCTTTACCAGACAATATCTCATCACATCTACAAAGAAAGCACCCTAAAATTATAAGTCTAAGTGAGGAGAGCTTAAAATGTACTCTGCAGGTCTTAAGCAAATTTGCTATAAGTGCAGAAGATGCTTGCCTTGAACCACATATCTTCTGTATGAATCCAATATCAATGGATAACTATGGAGAAATTTTGAAAGAATGTGACTTTACCAGTATACTTCCTACACATATAATAAGGTATATTCATTTGATAATGTTAATTGCTGCAACAAATGGATTCTGATTCATTAAATTATTGAGTCTTAACCTAGTCCAATATTTAGATTATATGTAAAGAAATTATCTATAAGTCAAATTCCATAGATATTGAACATACTAAAGAATATTTTATATAATATACCTAAAGAATTTAAAGAATATTTTTATGTAGCTTTTCCCTGTTCCTATTTCTTTTGCATTAACTATGCATCAGCATTAACTATGCTTATAAATGTATGTGATGCTGTGTGAGTACCTTGCTCATAGACAGAAACTCCTCCTTACGCAAGGGTGCAATATTAGCATTTTGCATTATATCCTAAACTACATACAACTTTTTTGTAAGGTTAATATTGCATGCCTAATAATAACAATTGGCAAGGTTGCTTGGGTACACAAAAGCCTCTCAAAAGTCTTTTTTATACATTTTAAAAGGTGGTATTTTAATTTATATATAATTTAGCAGTGTTAAGAATCAATAAATGATAGAATGTAAAATTGGCAATCACTCTTCACTATTAATTTATTGTTGACATTAAATGTCTAATTGTGGCTTATCTATAAAATTAGGTAAGTATATGGCCCTCCAAATTTATTTAGATACTTAAAATACCAATATTTTTGAATTTCATAGTACTTACATCTGAAGTGATATGAAATTTCATTATATGTTCATTATGGATAGCATATAATGGAATTTTTTCATTATGGAAACTGTTATTTCAGACTAAAATCATGTTGATGCTCAAGTAATATAAAGCCTATCCTACATTCTGTATGTGATAAAATATTTAAAATCAGATTTCAGCAGTTTTAGTCCATTCATTACACACAAATATTTACAAACAAAAATCAAATCTCTGTTCCTTGTTACAATTATAAACACAAAGGTAAGTAAGCAAATTTTCACACCCTAAGTAAGAAACCCATCAACTTGATTTTTGGCATATGTTTGAGTTTTTACAGGATTTGTTAAAAACCATAATAAATACGGACAAATAACGTAAGCAAAATCTAGTAGATAATAATTTCAAAAAATACTCATATTATTTCTTTTTCAGATACCACACATTTGTCAAATCTAGAACAATTACACAATTAAAAAATAAAGGTCTGTTACGGGATAATGTCAATATGGAGGAAAAATTACATGAACATTTCCATGAGTGGCCAAAAGAGTGCCACCAATATAAGAATTTTCAAGACACCAATACAAATATTTGTACGTAGCAACATAATAATTATTGTGAATGATGTAAGAAAGTTCCATTAATGTTCCATAATATTGGGTAAGGCTAGGGACTGAATTTAATCCCCAGCTTGTACCTATAACTTTTCAGAGTTATGTGGGTTTAAAGCTTTTGATGAAATCTGTAAGCCTTTGTTATATAATGTACTCAAAGGTGTGTGAAGTGAAACAATCCTTGTCGAGTCATTGTGGTTAAGAACAGATAAAACCCTTCTGATTCTGAAAGGAGTCTGGTGTCCTACAGTGGGCCAGTAATGGGCACACCATGTTGTGTGTAGAATTTTATGACAGTGAACTGGTTATAAAACCTCAGTGATTCTATAGCCTTAATCTACATGGTCACAAAAAAGTCGCATGGTTTATGGTATGCTATTAGCTTTATAGCTCTTTTTTCACAGTTGCTATGTTACTTGGAAATGTATTAAGTCATCGGTTATTTTGCAGTAACTGTACGCATGAGTGTCTTAGAAAGATATTTACAATGGAAGTTGTGCATAACATCAGATGAATTTAGAAACTACTGTAAAAATTATCTTCCATTGAAACACAGACCAATGTGTGATATCAAAGAAGCATTAAATATTGCTGAGAATGATATAAAATTTAGTAAAGAAACTATAAGGAGTAATGGCTTCATCATATCATCAGATCCTGTGAACACAAAACTTATATTGGATAATGTTGATTCACTGGGTGGCATGGACATTAGAGACGTTATCCGAGCTGAACCAGCAATCCTGAAGAATAATTACCAAGCAGTTTTGGAAATAAAAAATTTGTTAACGGTAATACTTAATAATTAATGGTAATCTTGTTTAAATGGATCATGGACAATGGTAATCTCGCGATCTTATCATAATCTGGCAATGACGACAGATCACTCTGACATCGAGATTGCATATTGCATTGTATATTCATCATCATAAACTTCACATGGACCCATTACCGGTCCACTACAGGGCACGAGTCTCCTCCCACAATTAGAAGGGGTTAAGGCTGTCCACCACGCTGGCCCAGTGCGAATTTGTGGACTCCACATACCTTTGAGATCATTATGTAGATCTCTCAGGCACAGTACCTAACGAAATTTTCCTTCACTTTTATTTTTGATTACTTAAAACGCACATATATTAGAAAAGTTGGAGGTGATTATTACTTATTATTGATAACCACACCAGATAATAATCAAGAAGCAAATGGTGACGAGTATCATCTAAGGCCGCGTACGTATACGGTATTGTCGAGTGGAATGTGTAAGTTTCATATCCCTCTTTCTTATGATAGAAGGCCTGGATCCAGCAGTAGGACTATAATTAGGATAATTATGGTTATATTGATGATTATCTTAATCTATTCTCTATTAAAAGTTGCCTTATAGGAGAGTTTAAATTTAAACAGATTTTAGAATAAATTTCAATATATTTCACTTTGTTTACCTGAGAAATTTCCCTGATACTTAATTATTATCTATTGATTCATTTTATTTTACTTTTAGTTTACTACGGAAACATTACTTACTACAAATTCTATCCTGATTTCACTGAGGTTTATTTCTTAACAGAGAAAGCTTTAATTGTTTGTTATCAATCTTTTCTGAATTAATAAAATGATAAAATTTGCCATTAACATAAAAAAGTAATCTCTCTTTATCTTGAAATAAAACTAAAAAGTTGTTTAAACCTGAGTAGGTTGAAGTGAAGGCGGAAGTGAAGTATTAGGTACCATAGAAAGCGGCTTATCTTCAATTTGTCTAAAAATCTAGATATTTTTTCCGTAGACTGGGTACAGTGTCTTGTTATTAACCTGTACTCAATGGTTCGCAAATAAAAGCAATAGATTTTGACTATTATGAAATATTTCACTAATCCTACTGCCCTTGTAAAGCAGCGTGTGCTATTTGATATTTCCGATTTTATAATTTAGAAATTTAAATTAATTAAAAATGTTTCAGCAATACAACATTTCGGATGATGCTCAACAACATTGTCTCAGAGTGTATTGCATGCGACCGAAAACTGTTCGAGAACGTCTGGAACAGCTGTCCAACGTGAAGGAATATCAAATTCTATCAACAAATCCTCGAGTGAGTTCTTTTTACAAACTTATTACAGGGTAACGTTCTAAGGAAATTTATAAAAAAATCCTTTGCTACCCGTGCACGGCTTCAACAACCAACCGATTTTGGCGAAATTTTGCACGGGAGCGCTTGCATCCTGGAGATAGACACAGGTATCCTAGAAAAAAAAAACGATTACCACGGGATTTTTAATGTTGTAAATTCCTCTTCCGACCTAACTGATATTTACAGTCAGTTTAGGTTCTGTCTTTCAATTAATATAAAGTCGCCATTCTAGCACTTTGGGACCCCAATCGGTTCTCCGAGCTATGTAAAGCTCCGCCTTTACATAGCTCGGAGAACCGATTGGGGTCCTTATGCCACTTCAGCTTCGCGACTCGCTGAGTTATACTTATCAATAACTAAAAACACTAGAGTGAGTCCAAAACCAAAATCTGTTTTATTCCAGGTGCTTTACATGGTCGTGCACGAACGCAAGATGATGAATCGCCTAAACAAAATCAGAGCAGCTCAGAAACAGTGCTACAGTCTGAACAATTTAGTTTCATCGACAAAGTTATTTAACACGTGAGTATTGGAGCAATAATCCTTTTTTTATAGTAATTATTAACGTTCCTAACAGATGACCTACCTGATGGTAACTGGAAAACCATCGCCTATAAACACAGTAATACTTCACAGGGCATGCAAGGAGTACGTCCTACAACATGTCGCACTGTGTCCATCAATTAGAGGCTTAGGTGTTAAGCCTTATGTGCCTTTAATTACACCGGCATCCACGCTCTTCAGACCGGAACACGGCAGAAATAAGCTTGGCGATAGTACTTCCCTGGATGAGCTGTCACAAAAGCTCTAATACTAACATACAATAACTTACTTCTTGTGCAATAAGTTTGATAATACAGACCATGCAATAATTATATTATGTTTGCCAAATAGCTTCGTCATCTTGCCTCTGTCGAATGTCGCCATGTTCCTTTTTTTTCGAAGATAATCAAAGAGACAAAGAACACAACTCGTTCAGCCTGCCTCTTCCAAACTTATCTTAATATTGCATATCGTTAAATTGTCTTAAAAATTAAATACAACACAAACCTTATATTATTCTACTAGAATGTGTTAATATTGTATAGAAACAGACGTTACTTTGCGGAATTCCATGATATATTATGAAAATTAAGCTTAATTTGCTATAACTCCAAGAAAAGCAGAAATATCTGTATGTTGTAATTTATAATTTTTCAATCTTTATACTCCACACCAAACAGATCTTCGGCAATGTACCCTCTACTCACGTTTCGCTCCGAAACCGGAGCATCCTCAGGACCTGTTGACTTTACAATGAATAATTGTAAAATTATAAATTGCACCTCATCATTGCTTTCTAACGGGCATGATTGTCGTCAAACGCTGGCCTATCGTTAAAAAAAAAAAAATTACACCATACAGATTCTTAGGTGAGATTACAGTCAAGGGCCAAATCGTAGCGAAATAAAAAAAAATTGTTTTGATATACCTACTATTGCAAAGTTTCTTTAGTTACGGCGTAGCTCTGTTTTTTTACAGATATATAAACAGTTTTGGTGAAAAAGTTTGCAGCAAAGATATTGCCATATTAATAAGCACATCCCTTCAGGCGCAAGGAATAACTAATAATTTTGTTTTGGACAAACTCAGAAGGCACAAATACTATCTTCACGCCGCGTTAAACGTTATAGGAGAAAATATACATTTGTTAAAGAAACTGTTTGACGACGATGTAATATTTGAAAACTGCCAGATACTTTTATATCCTGTGTAAGTGCCTTATATTTATTTCAATATATATAGCTGTTGCCTCCGTTCTTCGTTTGCGTTTATCAGGATTTTTTACAAAACGTGGGAACCGTTTCTTAATTGTATGAAAGCCCTATGTTTTCTAGATTAGTCACCGAAATTCGCATTTAGGTTATTAATAATTATTAAAAATAACCAACGTTTTTTTGGATATCACCTTTTAAGGGTGGTAAAATATGGGATGAAAGTCCTTGCTGATTTTTTTTATTACGAAGTCTACAAACTTAAATTTAGAAAATAGATTTATTTTTAGGACGCATTTACGTTAGTTAAGAAAATATTTTATCTAAATCTACCTCTAAAGGCGTAAAACAGCAGTGGCGTGGATAGAGGGTATGCACAGGGTATGCAGATGATATAAAATGAAGAAAATTTCCAGTACGAGTTATAAATACTTAAGGGTAGGCTTTTTCATAACTCTTACAATGCCTATCCTTAGGATTTTTTAAAACTCTTACTGCCGATTATCTTCATTTTATATCATCTGCATATGCATCCCTGTGCATACCCTCTATGCACGCCACTGTAAAACAGAGGTTGGAAGTTTGTATGAAAGTCCTATGTTTTTTGATTAGATCCACCGAAATTTGCATTTATGCTATTAATTGTAAAACAATGATCTAAAAAGTCAAGGAAGCACGTACAACAGACGAAAAGTTTCAAATGCTGTAACCGGCCCAGTTAAAGTAGGATAAGAGAGGCATGACTTCAGATGGTAAAATTAGGACATCAGCTTACGAGATAAACTCATTGTTCGAAACCATCCATGTAACGTACCGTATAGCCGTAACCGTAACCGTATCTACCAAATAAACTATTTACGTGATCTTAAGAAAATTGAAATTTGGATGGACGGATGTTGCATGAGCATATATGTGTTATATATGAGAGATCATTTAAAGCTCCCGGGAAATCACAGATCATGTAAAGCTCCCGGGATATAAGGAATACCAACCAGACGATGTCGCGGGCATGCGCTTAAATCAGCCTGAGATGCACACTATCTATTAATAACCTTTTTTTATATTCCTTTTTTTTATTTCGGGGCAAATCAAAATTTCATCGCGGACCAAGTCGCGGGCAACTGCGGGCATATTTATGAGCTTTTAAAGTGAAATCATATATCATAATCATCCACCACAGCGGTGATAGCCAAATTTGTGGGACCAAGTTCATCCCCGGTACACACCATCTAGCTTTTCTGTTCTTAATCTGCGGTTGATTTCTATAGGTATAATGTATTTTTATGTTATTTCAGATTGGAATTAGAACGTTACGTTAACTTTTTTCTAAAAATCCGCAAAGGAGATACATCAGCGAAAGAAAACAGCAACATCGAAGTCGATAGTACCTACAATAACATTAACTGTCGAATACTTACAGACAGAGAGATATTAAGTCTGGTGTTATACGAAATCGAAAAGAAATATCATTTTAGTGGAGACGGAATATGGACCCGCTTCGACGGAGGCAAGAGTGATACGCCAAGTGTTAGCAAGAAATTAAAGCAGTTTGTTATATGAGTGTCTGGTAAATACTAGTAAAATATAGACTTTCTTGACAAACTTAATAAAACCAATTAAATCCAACTAAAGCCTTTGCATTACTGTAATGTTATGTTTGTTTTAACAAACCTTAAAAATATGGGAGCATTTAGTTGCATTATGTGACTTAATAAAATTGAGTTGAAAATTGCTACACAAAGTATCGCTAAACAGGATTTTTTTTTAAATCGATATTTTCAATACTATGAAGGCTCTCCACGCAAAACTGCCGATTTCAGGTCGTATTGTATTTATTATTTCTGTTAACATACTGATGTTATTTCATTAAAAATACCATCGTTTAGCAGAGAATATTTAAAAAATATCCATAGATATATTTATAAAATAAACATCGTCTGTATTTTCTTGCATTTTTTTTTTAAACTTCTTGATACAGCCAGTGGATGCAAGGCCAATGACAATGTGACTGTCGGTACAATTGAAGGAAGCTGAAACCCACTGAAAATTTCGGAGGAAATGTCTGCCTCTTGGAAAATGTATGACGTCCAAGATACAGACAGAAAGACCAAACGGAAAAAATGTATTTTTTTTAATTTATTGTACTGCCATGGATTCAAGTCCTTAAGGCCTAAACAAATATATATTTTGGCTTCGGTATAGATAGATAGAGGGCCCTGTAATTTTTTTTCACAAAACAGCATTCCTAAAAAGGTTGTCTGTAAGAGACCGCTTTAGTGATAAGACCGCCTTTGGACGCCCTATTTTCTATTCTAAGTTTCTTCTGAATATGTGTTTATTTTGTATAAAATATGTGTGTGCAATAAAGTTTTCAAACAAACAAACAGCCGCGGACTATGTGACCTAAAAAATCTCATCATGCACTTACCGCTAGATTGCTTTCTCTAGATGACCTCTGTATGGCTATCATTACTCTATGGTAAAAAAGGCTTATAAAGGCTTATAGTGGATTGTACTTTCAAACAGTTTGAATTTGTTCCTGAAATCATGGCACCACGTTTATTAAAACCTCAGTCATTTTATCGGGCACAAAAATGCAACTGTAAAACAAAGTAACTTTAGTAGGTACAAGTGAAATATAACGAAAAAAGGTTTGGGTTGCATAAAACTTTTAGTAAATGCATAGACTTATATCAATAATCAGTCAATCTCGATTTAAATTTATGTTAAAGGAGAAGTGTAAATAAAACATGTTATTAAGCACATAGTAATTATTATTATTATCCTCAGAAATATCCATTAAATTCTATCTTATTGCTTTTAAAAACTTAATTTACAAGTTGTCATGCGTTGTCTATAAAATAACTTACGTGTCTAGTAAAAAAAGCAAAATTAAATACATTTCCACTGTAGTGTTATGAGTTACCCTGCAGTTGTAAATCTTTTTAATTTTAAATTTCGCAAGTCGCAAAACAATAGTGCGAGATCTTAGACAAGCTTACATTTTATTATATTTTGAAATTATCTTTGGTTTCTCTATGGTATTTATTAACTCATTCAAATTAATATTGGCGGAGGAGCATATTCTTCGCTATAAAGTTGGTAGTCTTTTTTCAAAGGTTCTAATAATAACGAAACAAAACAATCAATTGCCTTGTAATTTAAATGAGATAGATAACAAAATGCAAAATATTATCCTAAAAAGTAGGTATATCTACGTAAATTTAAATTTATGTAACGTATAACTAAATTTTCTAATATAATCTATTAGCAATACACCTAAACATTGCAAAAAATATATTCCACCTTAACTAAATATTTGGCACATAATTCACTTCGATATTATCCTTATCTTTTATAATTACAAAATGCATTTATAATTTAACAAGCGATGCGATGCGGTACGGTGCCTAGAACAGAAGTTATAAAAGATGTGTTCATAATTGAAAACATTATTATATTTTATTAATAAAAGAACATAGGCATATGAGTGTCTCAGGAACTAATATAGTGTTTTAGTATTTCAAATCTTAGTTCCTTGGACACTCGTGTTAAAGCTTCACAACTTACAGCGCTAAAATGGCGTCAATGAATTGTCGACATAAACAAAGGGACGTGACGGGAAAGTGATTATACTACTTTTTATTCGTATAATTTCTTCCTTTCTATAGGTTGGCATATCATGTCATCGAAATATCGGTGCTAACTATTGGCCTTGGCCTAATAAGAAGGTCTCATCATGACGCAGACGGTTATGCTTGGAGTTTCTATTCGGGATCAAATAAGAAGATCGGTAGAGGAACAGGGTTACTGAAATAGCTCAGCTAGTTGGAAATAAAGGTAGCAATCAGAGCGAAAGGCTGAGTGAGTCTGTGTCCCAAGGTGCTGAGGTGTTCTCTGCGTTCTTTTCCACTGGTTTTTATGCCATATAGATGTTATCACCATACTATCTACCTATGGGTAGGGCGAGGCTTATGTGGACATTGGTCAGGTTAAATTGTTGAGATGGCCCAAAACCATATGGGATATTTATTGATAAATTTATTGAAAAAACTGTCATTATCAGTTTATCTGAATTATATAACGTATGCTACATGAGATTTTCATTTTAGGCTGGGATAGCATGATGGTTGGACCTTTAGCTATTTATCATAGTATATATCTTCCTTACTGTATTATATGTACAACATTTACTATTTATTATTTAATATATAAATAGGTACATACCTACTATTATTTTAGTGATGATAACGTATACAATATATTTAAATAATTAATAAGTATTTTAATACTAAAGTCATAAGTAGAACAACCTATTCCCAATCGAGTTAAACCCGGAATACCAAAGCATTAACAGATTATACTTAACCACTAAGCTATAATACAATAAGGCACGAGGAATGCACGAGTATAAAACTGTACTTAACAATGTTGCTTATTTCGTTGTATAATAACGTACTCGTCAAAAGTAGTCCCACATTTAACAGTAAACATTGAAAATGAATGGCACTACTTTTCGGACTTGCCAGTGACACCTGTGATGTAGACCAGCATATGTTCAACAGGGAATCACCCTGTAAATATATTTAATCAAAAAAGCATATTTATTTTTCCATACAATCGAAAAGACAGTAGTCACATGATTTTAATTTTGAATGTGACATAATGGCTGCATCTGATTTCCTTCAGTGAAAACTATGGCAGTGGTTTACTCAAAAACTATTAGGTTTTCGGTTTCACAGATAAGTCTCTGAGACATTACATAATGTACCTCTAAAGCCTGTGAAATATTATTTCGGCTTTCATTTACACTTTGTACAGCCTGATCCCGGAATCGAATCTTGCCATCCGTAATCAAACATACTAACCACAAGACAAACTAGGCAGTTTGTCTGCTTCCTACTTTCCTATCGTAACACACTCTTACCACGATTTCTTGTGCTATATCAATTAAACTTCCGTAATTTTCTCCAAACGATAGGTTTGCCATAATTTAAAATAACGCCAGCTAGTTCACAGATAATTAATTGGTTATTAGCATTGTACAACGAAATTGGCACCGATATCTTCTAACTTACACATTAATAGATATTATATTGTAATCTAATCAGCATTAACAACTTATCCAGTTAAATCTTAAAATTAAGTTTACTTCTAACGTAGGCAGGTAGGTACATACCTTAAACACACCTTTTTAACTAAGTAAAAAAATCATTACACTAGCTCTTACCGGATATAATACTCCTTTTCGAAATTGATCTAATCATTAGGATAATTTCGAAAAGGAGTATTTCAATTCAAAAAAGGGGGCAGTGAAGTGTACGGTTGACCGGGACTGGGCTCCATTTTCACTACTACCGGCTGGGATAGGTCGGAATGACGGTCGATTTCATAGTGCTTCTCGTGGGTGACCATGCCACATTTTTCATAATCGTCAGGTGGCGCGGCGTAACGTGGGGGCTCCTCTTGTAACGCACATGCCGAATATTTATCCTCATGGTCGTGGGTTCGATATTCCAACTTTTCGTCATGCCCGTGCGTTTCCATGTGTGGCGAGTGAGCAGCTATCATGGGATAATCTCTTACTCCAAGTGGAGGCGGACTGCCTTCACCGTATTCATAAGAGTGTCGAGGAGCAAACATTTGCCCGTCGTGTCCATTGAGTACGGTAGTGTAAGAATAGGCCGGTTGAGTATTAAATCCAGGATAACCGCTGCTCCCCGAAGAAAGCAGGTGATGAGAAGAGAGCTCGTACGAATGTTGGTACGACCAAGAATCCGCAGGTGCCGCTAAACCGTTTTGAGGAAACGTAGGTAAGTTGCCTCCGATGCCGGAAAAACCGCCACTTAGTGTGGTAGAACTTGGTGAACTGGACCCGATGTAGCCAGTCTTGCGAGGAGGTTCGCGTTTGCGCCATTTCGCTCTTCTGTTTTGGAACCATACCTGTTAAAACAGTAACATTTAGCGATATTGTTAACACATCTGCCGAATTCGGCAAATGGAGAGGCGAAGTAGAAGCGCTAAACAAATTTCTAACTGCATATAGGTAGGTACTGACCTGAACTCGTGATTCAGAGAGATTCAACTTCAGAGCTAGTTCTTCTCTGGCAAACACATCAGGATATGGAGCACGTTCAAACGCCCTTTCAAGCTCTTCTAACTGGTAAGCTGTGAATGTTGTTCTGCGGACAAAAATAAATACTTACAATTGGAAAACGTATAAACGTTATAATAAGTAAGTACCTACCTACTTATAATGAATGGACATGTGTTACCACTAGCTACTTAAACTATCTCTAATTTTGCAATTATAACAATTTCCATAATAAAAACAAGGCAAATTTACTCTCGGTGACCAGAAGCTCTGACGGGTTTATTAAAGCTCTTTAGAGAAAACACGCCAAGTCTCTACGTACCTACCTACGTCATTTAAATAAACAAAATTGAGATCGGGGTTTTAATTACAAATTCAGGGATAAATTTACTCTTATCATCATGCGGTGCATCCACCATCTGACGCGTGCAATATGGCTGCGGGCGCACGCGCAGAAATTGATTGAGCGTGAAACTAAATTCACCCCCGTTGCGCGTGACCACCTCTAATTGTGTCCCAATTGACAGCACTTGTATTTTATAGTGGAGTAATATTAATAGTAAACATATTAAAATAATATAAAAGCTTTTAAAAATGTGATTTCACGACTAAGTAGGTATTAATAAGTACTCAGGTCATTCGTTTTTAGGTTACGTTTTCATTTGACAAGAAATTGATTGCGTACTTTGACTTTGCTTCGATTTTACTTCGTGCGAGTAGTAAGTCAAAATTGTATAAAGACATTAAATAGTCAATAGTGTTTTTTCTTTCAGCTGTTAAATGGCTTTTAAAAATTTTTCCCATCCGCTATATCGAACTAATACATACATTTTTAAATAAACCATATAATACCAAAGCGTTTAATATACAAAAAAAAAGGTGAATAATCATAATATATTTTGCAATAAAAATACTACATGTTTCTTAACTAAGTACTTCCACTGAAGAAAATAAGATCCTACCGGATATCAAGATAAAGCAATTGACTCCCTGTGGTTATACGGGTAATTAACTGCTATGTCGCGTTTCGTACTCAATAGCTAAGGCGCCTGCATCAAGTGTTTTGTTACTGCATCCATATTCACGGAAGGGTGATATTAATTTCTGATAACAATTATTGTGAAATGGCGGGGTGCCAAAGTATAAAATTCGAGTGGGTATCCGCTATAGGGAATATTTAAGAATAATCTGTTCGACGCGACTACGGCATGAATTACTTATTAGATCTTATTTCTCGTAGTTCTATACGCGAATAATGTTACACTCCGTAACTTAAATCGCAATCATTAAAATTAAAACAGACAGTAACTAAGTACGTAAAATACAATCAAACCACGTATTACAACACACCTTTTAAATGCCGAATTTTATGCCGATCTTGAACTTCTGACTTAGAACAGTCAGGGTGTGAGTGTGACTCACTTATCGAGAAGCGAACTCCTAATTAACTAAAAAAAACTATATTATAGAAATCTATTAAATAACATAAAAAACTTCCAAACTGAATTGACACTAAAACTTATAAGAAAGGATAACTTTTACTATTGCACTCTTTTTTATCGCAATAAATTAACTACCTATCATTTTAATAACTGCAGTGTGGTGGAATGTATGGTGATGGAATGTAGTATATACCATATGTCGCTTATCGCGTTTTAAAAATCATCGCATTAGTTATGCAATGGGGAGAATAAAGTGCCATATTTATAGAGCAAATATCTTTAGGTAGGTCGCTCTATTTTAGAAACTTTTACAATATCATGTTATGTGGGGTTCAATAATGGAGCTCATTCATTTTCATTCGACATTTGATACGTTGTCTGTGTTGTTAAGGACTTGTGCTTGAAGTAGTGAATAATAATGCTAGAAGCGGGTAACGCAATGGAAGCGTGCTGGGACCATAGCCTGTTGTAAATAATACTGCTGGTGATATATATACTTATATGTGATATATATATGTAGTTCAGAACACCAAAAGTTGCATAAAAATCATCATCTATTTATTGTTGGCTAGTATTTATTTATTACTATTAATTACATAAGTACGTACTTATTCTACACTTCATACACGTACCTATCATAACGGGATATATATCAACATTACTTATATACCTTTATGGTTAATATTAAATGGATCTTAAAAAACAAGTTGAGTTACTATAAACAATGTCTTTGCTAGTCGGTTGACAGCACTATTTAATTCAGATTCTTCGCTTTGCAAACTTGAGAGAATAAAGAAGGAATGGAAGTAGTTGTTGACAATTATTGAAAAACTATGTGGTGCTAATAAAGTCCTTTCTTCTGAAACCTTACTTTTAATCTAATTTGTTTTGCTAGCAAGTTAAACAAGTGCTATTTATACTGTTCTTACTTTAAGTCGATAACTTTAATGTATAATAGAGAGTAGAGTATGAAGAGAATCAGTTGTGACAGAAATTCAAAGTTGCACAATAAGATTTATTGTTTTTAATCTTGGTTACTCGCAATATTATATATAATAATTCTTTGAATGTTTCCAAGGTGCTGGAATGGTAACCCGCCCAGGTACAGCGTTGGTCTGGGTGTACATCACAGCTGTTTGTGTGAGCCGCTGGAAACAAGCAGCTCAGGACTGGATTTTGGAACTCCCTACAAAAGACCTATGTCCAGCAGTGGACTTCAACCGTTTGAAGTGATGATGATGATGATGATAAAAGTTATAATCGGCCTATTAATTTTCCACCTCTGGGCACAGGTCCCTTCTCTCTTAGAAGAGAAAGTTTTAGAGCATAAACTGCTACAAATATGAGTTGGGAGGCCCTTTAACAATTATTATCGCATGTAAGTGATAACCCGGACTGACGACTTAACGTGCTCTGCGAGGCACAGGATGGACACCACCTATTGCCTAACTCTGGGTCCCTAATGAAAATTTTGAATAGAAAAAACATGTAGGTACCTAAGTATAGACACGATGACTAATTTTTAAAAACCGCCCTTTGTTGCTAGGAAGTATCTACTATATTTAAAATATATCTTACTATTGCAGAAATTAAAGGTAAAATGATAAAAATATATTTTTTTTAAAATATTTCCCGTGAAAACGCTCGACGGGATCGATGGCCTTACTCGTGACGTTATAGGTAAATTAGACCTTATTAATATAAAATAAATAACATTATTGATTCAAAAAACTTAGAAAATGATTGCTCGAAATCACAAAATCCTTGATATGTGCAGAGAATTTTGAAGTTCAATCGTAACGAAATTATGTTTATACAACGTATAAATGAAAACCGAAATAATACTTCACATACACACATAGTACACTATGTACTGTCTCTGAGAATTATCTGTGAAACTGAAAACCTAATATTTTTTGAGTAAACCATAGCCATAATTTTTAATGAAAGAAATCAGATACAGCCTTAACATCACATGCAAAATTAAAATCATGTAACTCCTGCCTAAATAGCTACGCGTCGCTCATTGTAGGTACTATGCGCGTATTGGTAATCTACCTTCGATAAGGGTTGTCACAAGTAAACAAATGTTTTGAATTCGTTTGTATGGCAAAATAAATATGCTTCTTATGAAATATACTTATGCATCCTTCAATATTATTTCGTAATTTTGTGTCACGTTGTATAGACGTGACGTCATAATTTTGAATTCGGCGTTTCACCTGTCATGGCGGATCGCTAGATTTACAGTTTTCGTTATTTAAAATAAATCCCGTAAAAATACCTTTTTTTCATACATGAATAATATGTATGTACATATACATTTTGATGAATACAATATTTTAGCGATTCTTTGTAACTGTCATCACGCCGATTCTTGTTACAATCTGGGAATCGAACCCAAAACAATGTGATCCATAGATGAACATGATCACTAGATCAACGAGGCTGCCATAAAAGGTAAACGTTATCGCTAAATCCGTAACCTTTCAAAGCTACGCAAGTAAGCTCTACAAGTATATTAACGTAGCAATTTGGGCTACACCAAGAAAGCTGTAGCGGTCTGCATCTTCGTAGCAAATTACGCGTAGACAATTTATAACAGTCACATGTTAATTTAAATTAAATTATGTAATCAAATTACATTATTTTGTTTCACGAATTTATAGATATTTCTAGAAAAATATTATTTAGGAAATGATGATTGAAAACTTTTATTTCCGTATTTACACATAAAAAAATTCTAACTAAAGGATTCGTATTTTTTACTTAATGCTTTGTACTTTTCATTCAACTGATATTTTAATAAAGAGTCATCCTGGTTTAGAGTAACACAAGCAATGCAAATGTTATATATTATAAATTTCATATATATTTATCTAAAATAATTAAGTTAGCAGGCTAGTTGCAGGTAGTCACTGCACAAAAGTGACAAAAGCCTTGTATTATGAAATACACTGCAAGACCGAGTTCAAACGTAAATTTCTAATGTTAGTTATCTCTTTATTTTTTTAAATTCTTACCTTGCAACCCAAATTGGAAACCAGTTCTTTACAAAAGGTATTGATTTAAGTTAAGATTTAATAAATCAAGACAATATAATTGAATTCATAAGTATTGAATTATAAAGTAACATTTGAAAGTATTAAGTTAAACTCACCTCGTTTTCTTTTTCTTAATTCCATTGTTGTCACCTTTCTTCTTATCACTCTTCTTCGAGGAGGTGGTAGTGGTGGTCGGGGGCGGGTGTTGCGGCGGGTGTTGGGCAGAGTGCGGCGGCGCGGCGTCTACGGGCTGTAGCAGCAGCGGTTCGTCCTTCCGCTTGTCCGGCGCGAACACGGGCAGCTCGTCACGGTACTGCAGCTCTCCGCTCGCACCTACCACCACCTGCACCTGCCTCTCCTTGCCGAACTCCCCGAACATGTGCTCCTCGAAGGTCGGCTGCTCCATGCCGCCGCCGCCCTCGAAGGAGCACTCGTACCGTGGGCCAGCGCCGGCGTCCCCGCACACGTACATGTAGCCGGCGGCAGCGGGCGGGTGTGCACCCGCTACCTCCGCGCCCACCTCGCTCGGCTCCGTCGCGGCCGCTACCTGCCGCTCCTTCCGCCCTCGGGCTGCGCGAGCCCGTCTTACAATCGAATTATCGACTCCGATATTAAACAATTGAAGCTCATTTAGTCAAGCGCGCGGGATCGACGTTCGCGCCGTTCGTTTCGTCGTCTCCGTCCCGGTTAAATGGCTTTAATCAACTTTAACGAACTAACCGAATTTGCTCTACGGTTGGTCAATTTATATTACCATAATACGATGCTCCGAGGAGAGCTCGAGCCAATGAGTGTACTGACCGAGCTCGGCAAGCGTGCGGCAGGGAATGCTATTTTATTACATCGTCGATGAGCCGAAGTGAGATATTAGATCGGGCGAGGCGGGCGCATAGGACGATAGTACAGCGAGGAGAGAGAGCCAATGGCGTGGCTTGACAGCCA
Organism: Pararge aegeria; assembly: GCF_905163445.1. Classification (NCBI taxonomy): domain Eukaryota; kingdom Metazoa; phylum Arthropoda; class Insecta; order Lepidoptera; family Nymphalidae; genus Pararge; species Pararge aegeria. The sequence continues at coordinate 9,945,766 of NC_053183.1, forward strand.
CTCCCCCTGCTGAGGTCCGTCGCAAGCCCCTTGCGTTCGGCTGCGGGTACCGGCGCGCCGCGTCTCGCGGACACACACACCATGCGGGATTCCCACAAAATCACCCGAGATGTTTGTTTTCATGGCATTGTGGGGTGCGAACGCCCACATCATTATTTTGAAAGTTCATAGTACTTTATTGTAAATCCGTATCAATACCACTCATATGTCTATTTCATGATTTATAGCCGTGGGAAATGAGAATACTTGTCCATAAGATAGTTTATGATTTTAATACCCAGAAGAAATCACAACAATGATCATCACGGAAATATTACACTTGTGCCACACATTCACTTTGCCACAAAACTTGATAACAATTACTTCATATTTCTTAAAATATTTAAATACGAGAGCGAAATGATCGCGCGATGTCGGCGGTGCACTCAAACTGATGCCGCCGATCAAGTCTACGATCGCTTAATTATTAATTAAGGTTTTATTGCTGGGGATTATTAATAAAACATTTGCCCTGACTATTGGCACTTAGATTAGCGTCGAGGGAGTAATGGCGCATTTCAACAATTTCGGTTGTTATTTAATTGAAGTCAATTTAGATGATCAGAGTCTATTTAGGTTGGTGCTGGCACTCGGCAGCGGGATCTCTCCTTCATTGGGCTCATTGGTGACTTTCAGACAACACGAATTGCACTCGCTGATGCACTTTTAGACGCATTTGCGCTCGACACAACTTCCACCATATAGGTCAAGAAGTCTAACACCTGTTGCGCATATAGCGAAGAGAAGATGACGTTTCTACCACTGGATTTTACTAAAGCAGCAGTGTAAATAGTTGCGTGTAATAGTGGTTTATGTTGAATTGATTGTGGCAAATAGTTTTGCAGTGTAGTGTTTTTTTGTCAGGTGACAGTTCGTACCTAAAGTGGATAGCATAAGCATATACCATATTTGTGAAAGTAAAAGAAGCTTATTTTTTCCCTCAGAATCCGTAAGTGTTATTTCTTTAACTTATTTATTTAAACGAGGACAATATTTTACTACTCTCGGATGTATTGAATAGGTATACTTTATTGAGTTAGCTTTCGAGAGTTAAAAGAAAATTAGATACACAGAAGAAAATATGTATAAAAGTAGATAGATACATTTGTTTCATTAAGTTCAAAAAACTGTTTTCTGTGCAACATCGCAAGCTAAATGTCGATAGATTGGATGGTAGCTCATTATACTGTGTAGGCCAGTGCATATCAGATTGTCGGTACGTCTTTGTCGGTAGGTTGGTGTCTACGGCCTATGTCTTTCACTGGACCAAAACTAATCGAATTTAGAAAATATAAATTTCCAAATTGACCCGCAAGATCTCCCATAACCTCCGCTATGCCAGGAAGGTCGACAAAACATACCTAATACCTATCCGTAGGCGCATAATCACAGTGTAGCAGTATTTTGCTACATTACTAAGATTAAGTATGTGATATTATAGTTGTTGATAGTATTATAGTCACTACCTAAAATTATTAAAGGCCGCGTAAACTCAGTTCTGCTTATTTTAGACGAGGGCCATAAAACTAATTTTGCAAAAGTTTGCAAAATTTGTTTAAGTTAAAAACCATGCAATGGTGCCCATACCTTCATAATATGACAAGGAAAGGAAATATGACTTAAGTTTGAAAAGTTGTTAAAAGAGAAGTTTAGTCTTAAAATTGTTAAGATAGTTGTTGTACGCTTGTACATTTACCGTACTCGTTCTAAGTTTCTAATGCCCTACCTACATAGAAAGTGACTTTAAAATTTGAATCCCATCTTTAATAATGTCAGTTAATGAACGATGTCAAAAAAATTCCCGCAACATTACCTGTGCTCGAACGGCGAACCTATATAAAATTATCATAAAATTTACTAAATCATTATTTTTGCCATCCAGGAGAGGCTAATAAACCGAGGCTAAAAATATACTGAGTGTTTTTTCTACAAAATAGTATGATGTGAAGTCATACATACTTTGAGGATGAGAATGTGGTGAGTTTCCGAGTTGAACATAACACTTTTAATATCGACTATGATGAAAAAGAATGAGATGAAAATTATCATTGTAAACATCCTATTATTGGTCGTATAAAACTATTTGTTAGTTTTTAGGTACCTATTTTAATTTAACGGGTAGTGTTTATTTTATCGGGCTGGAAACGTGCAATTCTATTTTTTGGTTCTAGATCCCTTTTATAGCTGTAAAAAAGTCTAGAAACATAACTATTTTTTTTCCATTTCTGGCTACGTTAGCTTTCCATTTCTGGTCACGTTAGCTAAAATGAGAGCATTGTATCTTAAATATTTTTAATTACCGTATATAAATATTTTCTCTGCTTTAAATAGCTCTAAATTCACGAAGATCGATTAAAATATACGAAGAAACAGCTCCAGCTCAATAGAAAATATTTTAAAGTCTTATTGCATTTTGTTGTATTGGAAGTTAGAGCATGATGTGTGTTTTGCCACTAAGAAGAACTATAGAAATTTCTTCTGTTTTTTGCCTATAATATTTAGCTTACAAATAAATATTTTAAATTTTAATGTAATTTATTTAGATTTTTGCTGCCAATGTTTAATGTGCTAATTATAAAAACCATTAAGTTTGGTTATGTGCGTACATTTTTCTTATCGTAATCGTCTAAAAACATGTACGCACAATTCGTAATCGTGGATAAAAAATATATGATTGAATAGGCTGTACGGTCAATTATCTTTGCCTGTCCTAAAAGGTACAAATGAAAAAACAACAACATAAAAAAATAGTAGAGTTTGAGACGATTCGCTGTCTTTCGAAAAACTTTACCACCCGCGGTAAAGAAATGAGGTGCTTTCCGACCGCGGTAAAGTAATGAGGTGTTTTCCATCCTCGGTTGATATGAAGAACGCCCACTGAATTAAGAACATGCAGAAACCGAGAACACGACTTATATTAAAGCATCGAAAACCTCTCCACTTTAGTCAGGTTTCTCGAACAGATGATTAGTCACTTCATACCATCACTAGCCAGTAAGTTTTTTAACTCTAATATTCTAAACATTCACCATAAAACATTCGTCTTATTCAAATGTTCTCAAATATAGAAGGTATATCATGGAGTACGTTTTCAAATTTAATTTATTTATTTACACACTTATAGTCATATGGTTATAGCCTTAACTTGGCTGCTATTCAATAAACACTCTACAGTTAATAGTAAAGGCAGTCTTAAAAGTTTATAGCATTTAATTAGGTAGTGAATACAACGATAAAATCCACGGGAGATAGTTCAATGATATCATAAATAGATTTTTTCTTCATTTCATAATAGATATATCTACGAAATATGGATTCATGAATAAAAAAGTGAGTATGTTTGTTCTACAAGCAGGTATGTTCGGCTCAACCATTACCGATGATGTAAAACTTGTATCAGAGATAGCTTGCATATTAAAGGCTTATTAAGGCATATTAAGGGACTAAGCTTATTCTATATGCCGAAAACGTTTCCATGAACCTTTCTCACGGGATTTTAAAAGTAAACTTTGTTACCAACCTTTGAAAATTGTGTAGATCCTTGCTCACTGGATACAGATATAGAATACGGTAAAAAACGGATCCAGAAGAATTTTTTAGAAAACTATGATAAACGCAGACATAGTTGTCAATAACTAGGCAATACCTAGTGATTAATATTGCTGATTAGACAGGGAAACATTGTTCTGATTATGACGTCATACACATGCAACACAATTTTCAATTCGCGAAAAAAAAACGAACAGCATAGTCTGGAATATACACACACCGGTAGCGGAACACAAAAAAACGGTTTGATATCAGTATCATATAAGGTTGCTGGCAGGTTTATACGTCATTTAATTTAAAATGAAATATTTTCAAATTAAGAAAACAACTGAACATCACATTTTATGCAATTGTTTTAATTTTATTCAAATACACCTTATCTGGAACGAACTTCGAGTATTTTTTTAATTTTCTGAGTTTGATTTAAAATTTCATTGAAATACTGTTTTTTCTATTTTTTTTTTAAACGCGTATCTTTCTGGAATTGAGGACTGAATTATGCCTGACTTAGCCCAAACGGAGATTGCAATGGCACTCGAAATGAAATGGTCAAACCTACAGAGTGATATCCAGAGATCTTCGTCGACCAGTTTCAACGATCCATCGCAGTATCCAACGGTTCAGGGAGACCGGTACTTATGTGAGAAGCGCAGGATAAGGCAGAAAAAGACGCACTTCAAGTAGGGATGATCGTGTCATTCGGCTTCGTGTACGTAGGTACTCCCGTTTGACGGCCGACATGACTTAGAAGCAGTGCGGAGTGTAACCATAAGTGAGCGTACGGTACGAAGAAGGTTCGAAGAAGCTGTTTTGGGTTAATTCGTGCCCGCCAAGGCTCTAAGGCTCGATGGTAAATAATCGTAGAAACAGGTTAACTTTTGCTCAGGAACAACTTTGGAACGCGGACCAATGGAGTAAGGTATTGTATAGTGATGAGTGCAGAATTCTTTTAAATCAAGAATATACAGACGCAAAGAAGTACGATAAATTCAGACAAATTTTGAAACTACAGTTGCATACGGTGGTGGATCAATAATGGTTTGGGCGGGCATTTGTTTGGGAGCTCGCACAGACTTGGTAGTGATTGATAGAGGGAGTCTGACTGCAGACCGCTATATCAGAGAACTTTTAGAAAATGTCGTAACGTTTGCCTTATCAAGCTTATCTTAACTTACTCAAGCTTATCTTAACGATATGAATATCACTGTTATCTCGGGCCACTCCGGCCGGCGAGATCACCGGATATGAACCCAATAGAGCACGTTTGGGACTTGCTGAAAAAAAAAGTTAAGTCCAGAATTCCAGCTCCTGTCGACGTGGGTGAACTGCGAATCGCCTTAGTTGAGGAATGGCGGAGACTATCCCAGGAGACCATTGATAACATCAATCTCAGTATGCCTACACGGGTAGAAACTTTAATAATAGCACGCGGAGGAAATACGCGATATTAATCACCATTTTTCTAATTTGTTTAATTGTTATTTTAATATTAATTTTCACTTTTCCCGGTTACATGAAAATTTCCATAATCCAAGATCTCATTTTAAGTAAAACAAATGAAACTTTAAATAACAAAACTATATAAGCCAGTGGGTGTATTACTTATTTATTTTTTCACAAAAGAGTTGTTTTTTTTGGATTCACCAAAATGTCAAAACTGATACCGTTATAATTAACTCGGCACAGCAGATTTTATCACAGGAAACCATTTAATTATTTTTATTTGAGAGCTTTGAATCGGCCTACTTTATTTGTACATTTAAAAACTAATTTCAATAAAAAAATACATCGTTTACCACCCCTGAGAGATCGTTAATGAAGAAAACGTTTTTTTAGTAAAATTGACAGTTTCAAAATCCGATCAAATTAATATTATCGATCTACTTTAATCCAACCTTGCATACGACTTATAAATTCGAAAGTGTGTTTTGTTTGATTATTAGTTTCCTTAGTACCTACTTTTTATCACAGTAAAGTCCCAGGGCATTCAGGGGATCAAGAGCCTTTATATCCTATGCAAGGCTTCTCAATAAAACCAATCGTTGCGAAATATTGCATAGCGATACTTTGCTTCTTGGAAAACAGACAGGATACTTTTTATCCCGGAAATGGTAACGGTTCTCGCAGGATTTTCAAAACCCGTCTAGTGTAGAATACAGCTAGATAGTAGGTATAATACGTTTTCTTGGAAGACGAAAGCTCGAATACGGCGCGTATTTATATTCAAATTTTTAGTTTTTATCTATAATATTGTGTGTTATACAAAATCAAGACAGAAGAAGTTATGACCGTTTTCACTAACGACGAATAAGGCAATGTCTTAAAAGGTAACGCCTAATCTAAGGAGATTACTAGGCATACATCAACCATTCACCAATAGTCACATCGAAAACTTGGTGAGAATTTATTTTTCTATAAACATCGCTTAATTCCGTAGGCATTCGATATAGGTAACTTAGGTTTAGTGAAAGGTATGATATGTTGCGCATATCGTATAGAGGTAAGCATAGTTACTTCGCATGGGTATTCACTGTCGGCTAGTTACTGAGAATTTAACATTGCTGTATCTGCATTAATTTTTACTGTATCCGTCGTTCCGCCAGTCTATTTAAGAAGCGATAGCATAGTTATCTGCATGCATTTTAAATCTGTAATATCTTCGATAATATAAATTTAAATGACTTGCTGTAAAGGGCCATATTCGTGTATCAAATGCACAATATATTAAAGTTTATAAATACCTTTACATTTTACGAGAGTATAAGTTTATATATACTCTAGTAAAATGTAAAGGTTAAAAATTGTTATTGTGGGCTATCCCTAAGAGATAGACGTATACCATCGCGGACTTTTTTATAGACCTTTTTAAGGTCTATAAAAAACGTGGTGGACTGCGGCCAATTTTTAATCCTTCTCATTCTAAGAGGAGACCCGTTCCCAGTTGTTGGCCGGTGGTGGGTTGATGTGATGATGATGATGAATGATTTCACACATTTTCAAAAAAGTTCAAAATTCATTTATTTCAAGTAGGCCTAATACAAGCACTTTTGAAACGTCAAGTCTGTCCGTGTGTAGTGACTCTACCACCGGTTCAGAAGGCAGATTCTAACGAGAAGAAGCCGGCAAGAAACTCAGCAGTTGCTCTTTTCCAACATCAAAATTTTCATTTTACATTTTAACATTTATTTTTCTATCTTGTGAGAGATGAAAGCGGAGCCGGATGCTTCCAAGCAACCTTGTCATTAAGAAACTCATCAATTGTATAATAACCTCGCTGTGATAAATGTGTTTTAACACATTCTTTAAACTTATGCATTGGTAGGTCCAAAATTACCTTTAATTTGGTATTACAGTTAAGTTGGTATTACAGTGGGTCTTAAATTTTTCTATTTTAAATAAATAGGACAGCTAATTAAGGTGAAATAACGGTAAAAAAATATTAATCATTGACCTAGTTACATGTGTAATGAGTGGGAGAAATAAAATTAAAAAATTATAGCAGATAATTGCGCCGATTCTCTGAACTGAAAGAAAACTTAATATTATTTTATTCATCATTTGTAATGTCCTTTTCACCCTGTATCTCATGGAAAAGGTATCACTTGTAAATTAGCTACCTTCGTGTCATCTTTCAAAATTGTAATCATTATCTAAAACGTAACTTTTAAGTTTAATGATGTTTTAGTAAGAAGTACTATGGATTTTTACAGCAGACTGATATTTTTGTATTAAAGGGTTTTTACCTGCGATAAATTCTAAATATTCAGCTTTAAAATAAATATCATATTTGCAAACATTTCAATTCCTACCGGTTTTCTGTGTGAGACACCAGTCACTCGCTATAAGTTTTAATTTGATACCACAAGCCGATATTGAGACAAACGGCCTTAATACAAATACGGGCAGACAAATATACAACAAAGCGATCCTATCGATCGATAAGGGTTCCATTTTTCCATTCGAGCTTATGCACGAAGCTCGGTTAAAAATTGACTTTTTTCATTGGAATTTAATTATATGGTATGATGGCAGAAGGATTTATCAAATACCTAATCATATCCCAATACCAACAAAAAAGAATTCCAACTTATTTTATACCTACTTACCTTACTTTACTTAGGAAGACAGCCTGAAAAATAATTAATTTCAAATAAATATACGTATCCAAAACGCTTGATTTGCTAGAAATTGATAAAAAACAATTACATTGGTAATTAAAAATTATCTTTAGATGGTAGAAATTAACTAATGCTCTTCCTTACTCTTCCTTCCCTGTAGATAAGGATAGTACTACTAAACATAATCTGCCATCCAAAGATATTGGATTAGATCAATCATTACCGTGGGGTTTTAGTTATTACGCGCTTGTGTGTTATGTTTTCGGTCACAAATCACCTTAGGCGTGGATACATTTTTGGACAACAACTTTACCTATTGAATTCCAAATTATTTTGGTTTATCATACCCTAGAGAGTTATGTTACCGAGCTATGCCATCGGTGACGGTTGAAATCTCTTGCTATCTTTATATAAGCTATCTATCTTTATCTAGCTTTATATAAGTTTGTACACCTAGCCAACCCACTTTGGAGTGTTGGCGTGTTCTTTGCTCTACGGTCAATATAAATAAATAAATAAATATACTACGACAATACACACACCGCCACCTAGTCCCAAAGTAAGCGTAGCTTGTGTTATGGGTACTAAGATAACTGATGAATATTTTTATGAATAATATACATAAATATTTATAATATACATATATACACCCAGACACTGAACAACATTCATGGTCTTCACACAAACATTTTCCAGTTGTGGGAATCGAACCCACGGCCTTGGACTCAGAAAGCAGGGCCGCTGCCCACTGCGCCAATCAGCCGTCAAAATATGAAGAGATATTAATGAATAGTACACCTACCTACCAGTGTGAACGCATGAGAATAGCAGGAAAAAAACTGAAATACGCGTTGAGTCATGTGACAGTGAGCGTAGGCGCTTCACATAAAATCTCTCTGTGGACGCAACGACGCTGAATCTGCCGCCCGTTCAATTGAAGCCAATTGCTTTAATTGATTTCAATTGAAATGACCTCGCGCACCGGCTCCCACTTCTAGCTTGACACTCTTGCATCTATCTTTTTTGGAGCTGACATAAAAGCGATGATATACGTCAGTGCCCCTAGATGAACCCAATAAAACACCGCCACTTGCTTCATATTTGTTTTGTCATTCAGTACTATCGTACTGGTAGCTGTTACATAATCCTTTACCTACCTATTGTATTCAGCTCCAAAGCAAAAATATTGAAAGTTTGAATGATTTTATGTCAATGTACCTATCTAAGTAACTACTACCTATCTTGAAGCGTAGCGTTTAAATAGCTAAACAATAATTCATACTCACTTATACGCACGCACATACACCTATAAAAGGGTTGTAATTTTTTTAGGTTATTTCAAATGATAATCAAATTCAAATTCTTTATTCAAATCGAGTATTAGTGAAACATTTTAAAACTGTAGTTACTACTATAGCCTTAAATAACCTAGTGTTGATTGTTGTTCACATTATATGTGGGACACATATATACACTTAAGAAAAAATAATCCGATGCTGAATGCTTAAGGCAATCTTTAAACTTTATTTTGGGATTCATAAGCACTTCCATGCTTTCTTGAGTGAAAAATACATTATAAATAAATAAATATATTACGACAATACAAACACCGCCATCTAGCCCCGAAGTAAGCGTACCTTGTGTTATGGATAACACAATGTAGTAATAATACACATAAATAGTTATAATATTCTGTATAAACACCCAGACACTGAAAAACATTCATGTTCATCACAGAAACATTTTCCACTTCTGAGAATCGAACCCACGGCCTTGGACTCAGAAAGCAGGGTCGCTGCCCACTGCGCCAATCAGCCGTCTATCAGTAATATAAGAAAAAACTATATTGCATTTGAAAAATGGAACAGCTCATAAACGTTTTGTCGGCATTGTTCTAAAATAAATCAACCGACAATGACAAAATATCCTTAAAAAAACACGACACATATTTTGGCACGTGTTCTGTCCGGTCCACAATTGGAGTTAATTAGGAAATGGCGCGCGGAGCGGCTAACGCGCAAATGTCTTCAACTATGTGGGCAGCTGAGTGCAAAGCTCGTTTATGGAAACTATAAATTAGAGCATAACTAAGCTTTAGTTGCTTTAAATTTTCATTCCGTATGAAAAAAATGTTTAAGTGATATTACTTAAATTATAACAGCATATTTTATCCGTAATCATCATAGTCTCTACTGATTGCCGTCCACTGCTAAACATGGGTCTTTCGTTGCGTTACACGTATGTGGTTGTGAGTGGGTGGTCCTGTTTCCGAATATTCTCTGGTCTAGTCTGGTGGGAGGCTTCGGCCATGGCTAGCTACGGGCCGACTTGACTGGCGTGATGCTAAGCAATTCGGCGTTCCGGTACGATAAAGCATAGCAATTAATATAACTGGCAAACCCCTAACAGGTTAACCCGTTTCCATCTCAGACTGCATCATCATTTATCACCAGGTGAGATAAAGGGCAAGCGCTAACTTGTAGTGGTTTAAAAAAAGTCTATATAAGTTTAGGTACAAAGTGCGAGTCTTAGGAAGTAGCTTAATATAGTCTACCAACTTATAGGAGGTCCACTAGTAACTGCGGTTTTTTGTGCGTGGCCGCTACTCCAGCACTTTGGGATGTATGCGAGAGAGATGAGAAAACAAAAGCCTCATCAAATAAATAAGCATTTAATGCATACGAAGTTGCTTTTCTTTCTTCTTTTTACCCTTCTTGCCCTTCGAAGTTCCCCAAAACCGCATGAAATCGCGGCTGTCACTTGTTCCAGGTTCATCCTGTGTTATTGTATCGAAATCTTGATTGCTTTGTTCTCCAGTTCCAAACACACTTATTCTACCGCCCAAAATATCAGTCGTTATTTCTCCACCACTTTCTATTGAAGGTATCATAGTAAGCTCTTCATCAAATCGCAAACGTTTATTAGAGTCAAAGTGTTTTTTTATGTTCTCGGAATGTACTTCACACTTAACACGTATTTTCTCTGGATTAATATTAGTATTTGAAATACGTTCGTAAACTGTACTTCTTATTTCTTTTTCATCGTCTGCAACGACGGCATGCCTTCTTGCCATATTTCCTAAACTTTGATGATCGGCGTTTATTTCATTACATTGAGACGATGACCTAGTTTCTTTAGTAAACTTAATTAATTTTAATTCCTCCTTATAGTTACAACGACTTGCCTGGTCATCGACTGCTTTTAGTTTAACTAATGGATCTTGTTCGATTCCTTGGCGAAGCACATCTTTATGTTCGTCCTTAGAAATTTCAGATTGCATTTCTAAACTCTCTCCAGTTTGGACGGCTTCTTCTCTTAATGTGGATTGTGCAAATCTACGTAATTCATATTCCGTAAAAGAAAATATATTTGATTTGTCTAATGGCACTGAATTTACTTCATTTACATAGTCAGCAGGCTCTTCACGTCTCTTCTTACAAATCAAATATGCGCAACATTTACTTATGATCTTCTTACAAACATTTTCATTTAAATCACCTTTAAACCCGTCACCATACAAAGTGTCATTATCAAAGAATTGCCCTGAATATACAAACTTACTTGATGTTTCATCACCTTCGTTGGGTGAGCGCATAATTGTGTCCAAAAGTAATCTGTGAAAGAATAGATAGTTATTACATATCATGTTATACGACATTTAATAACCTTTATCTATACTGCTATTATTATACAGAAGAAAGATCTAAAAGCTCTTTTTAAAGATTTTTTGAAGAAAGCGTTTGTATGTATTTGATGAACTTATAAAATTACTAAACCCATTTTAATCATTATGATTATGATTAAAAGTAAAAAAGAAAAAAATAATAAAAAAAATAGTTTCCAGTAGTTAGCTATTTTATCTAGATATAACTCAGGCTAATTTGATTTTAAAAAGTTAACGATTTCAGCCTGAACTTAAAGTATATGGATTGCTGCCATCTGCATGCAATTGATCGCTGTCACAGATTGCCTGTATATGGAGCCTAGTGAGTGAACTAAGCTAAAAGCTCGATTGGACTTTAATTTTTAAGAACCTTCCTCCGCGTGCGCCTTTCATTGCTTTAAGCAAACACTCCCTATCATAAACACTGTCGTTACCTAAAATTCGGGAGCGTTAAATAAGAACGCATTAGAGCACAGAGGCCGGGGTATCCTATAAATAGGTAGTTGAGGGTGCCTAGGTCACTGCAGCGGCAGGAGCTAAGGCATAAAGCATTTTTTTTGTTTGTTACAATACGAGCATAAGATTTTTTCTTATCTGTGTTTTTTCGGAAAAATAATGGCCCTGCTAAAGACTCGTGTTTTCTTAGGGTTTTGGAAACCTATGCTGTTTTCCATGTTAAGCATTTAGTCAAAGCGAACAATAATTTCAAACAAGTTTTTATCTGGTGAATGAACCAATAATAAAAAAATAATAAAAAAAATAGTTTCCAGTAGTTAGCTATTTTATCTAGATATAACTCAGGCTAATTTGATTTTAAAAAGTTAACGATTTCAGCCTGAACTTAAAGTATATGGATTGATATAGTGGGGTATTGGGGTAGCAAAATATATTTGAGGAATAAGCACAGGCAGTATGCCTAGTGATCCCACCATGTTTAAGCCGGGCCTGTGCATGATTCAATATCCGCAGCTATGTCTGGTTGGAAGCTTTAACCGTCGCTAGTTACCTCCACAAAAACGTGCTGCCAAGCGATTTAGCGCAAACCGATACTATCTATGTCTTGTAGAAACCATAGGAGTACCTATGTGTTTAATTTAACTCTCACACCTCTAGCAGGTTAGCCGGCTACCATATCTTAGACTGCATCATAACTACTAGGTGTAATTTCAGTTAAGGACTAACTTTTAGTAGGATGAAAATTTAAAAAATCTCCTATGAGAAAAAAAGTCTAAGTTCTGGTGATAACAACCAGTCTGATGTCTCACAATTGTTATTGAATGTGTGACTAAAACAGTATTACGTATTTTCAGTTGCGTCGGTGTATATGAAGAAGGCATCGGATACTTTGGGCACGCATCGCTTGAGCCAGTACTGGATAGTGTATAGTATGGTGAGGATCACCGCGAGGAATGTGAAGGCAGCGAGGTAGACGTTATGTTGCAGTCCTTGAGTCACGCCGCACTTGAGACGATCTTCGTCATAAATATCTAAGGAACAATTATTAAATTTTACATAATCAGCTAACTAAAAATAAACAAGTGGTAAATAAGGCATTCCATCCAAGAAACTGTTATGTTAAGAAATGGAGTATGTAATGAACACTGTGAACTTAGTAAATGTCGTACGTATAAATTTGACTGTGTTTAAAGTGATGATAGACCTAACTAACCTAATCAGAATATTAAACGTTTGAACTTTTTGAATCAAATATGTTTACGGTGATATGATATGTGGTTTGAAATGTCAATCAATCCGCATTTGATCCAGCGTGGTGAACTAAAGCTTTGGCCCTTCTCATTCTGGGATCAAACTCGAGCCCTATAGCGGGCCGATAACGGATTGATAATGATGATGATGAAGCTTAAAGTTGATCATACAACGTGTAACGGAATTACGAAATGCTTTTGAAGGGTGCATAAGGAATCACCCTGTAAAAATATTGAATCAAAAGAAGCATATTTATTTTTCCTTACAAACTTTACTTCTGACAACCCTGTTGAAAATAAAAGACCGACACGTGCATAGTTCCTACGCTACACGACACGTACCTAATAAAGTGTCAGGTTTTACTTGATTTTACTTTTGCATGTGATGTTAGGACTGTATCTGATTTCTTTCAGTAAAAACAATAGCCAATGGTTTACTCCAAAACTATAAGTTTTTTGTTTCACAGAAGTATTATTCGGAAGTATTATTTCGGTTTTTATTTACACGTTGCATATCATTGCATTCCGCAAAGTGACACCTGCTTCCATCTAATAATGATTTAAGGGATGGAAGTAAATCTCCTGAACGTACGTATTAAAATGGCGAATGATAAGAATTAGCATATGTGGAAATAGAACAACTTTAAAGTTACCGTAGGAGCCACAATTAGGAACTGCATCACACGCATTCATGGAGTCAATGCATACTCGAGTTCCGATGATCTGGCACTCCAGATGGCCAGGTTCGCACATAGACATACTGTCGGCTAGGGACTGAGCTGGTGTAAGTACAAGTGTCATACCCTCCAACTGTAATTTATTTATTTATTTATTTGGTATCTATGACCCATCACTAATGTAATGTTAAGAATATATTTTACTGTATTTATTCCGATGACCTTATATACTTAGTGAATATTGAAAATTACTTTAACAGCCAAATTGGTCTATTAGCAAGTATGAACACGAAGTCCAGGGTTCGAAACCGAGTCCATCCAAAAACATTTAGGCACTTATTTGGTTTTTCTGTTTTAAGAACTCTGAATTTGGAAAAGGTTAGGGAAACCGACATAAAGTAACCAACAAAAACAAAGTTTACCTACATGAGAAGGTTTTTCCAAATATGTTAGCACATAAATGTGCTATTAAATTAAAGTTAACATACATGATATGTTAAGTTTTAATTTTATAGCACATTTAGTATAAAAATAAAAAAATGTAAATTTAGTACAATATACGTGTAATTAGTTATTTACACTAGGTCGGCAGTCATGGCTTGACTTGTGACAATAGTTGGTAAAACCCATCAAACTACATTGGAGCAGCGGGGTGGGTCTATGCTCCAAAACCCATTTCTCCTATATGTGAGACAAGGCTTGTGTCCAGCAGTGGGGCGTTAATAGACAAAGGATGAGGAGGGAAATGTGTTTGTTCTATCAGAGCGTCACCTTCAGCTTCTTTATTCAGCTCTCTTCTTATTTACACTTGGAATAAGAGAAAACTTTTTGTGACGCTATTTTTATACCACTGCACGTCAGCCCTTAACTGCATTCTCACAAGATGGTTAGTAATAATGCAGTCTAAGATGGTAGCCGGATAACATTAAAGGGGTATGGTAATTAGAACCCATACCTCTAATCGGTATCTACATCATACCGGAAAGCTAAATCGCTTCGCGGTACATCTTTGTCGGTAGGGGGACTACTAGCCACGGTCAAAGCCTCTCACCATACTAGACCAGAGAGAAAATTTAGAAGTTAGGGATCCTCAATTTTCCCAGCTTTATTAATGTTTCCGCACATATAATACCACAGCGATCTTTACTGCACCACGGAGTTCGTCAAAAACTATGCTTTGAAGTTATATTTTGATGGATCAAAGCGAGGTAAGTATCCGACTGTGATTCGACTTTAGGAGTTGCATTTAGAAAGCAGCTAAGTAGCACAAATAAATAAGTAAAACATTGTATTTACGAACTGTGAAATTATTAATAGCGATAACAATCCTCGAAGTATTGAACAGGAAAACTTGACGAGACTTGGCCTCGTTGAAGTCACAGATATTGAACAGTGCTGAACCAACGTAGTTTCTTATATATCGTAATGCCAAGCGGCCTGTTATCTGAAAAAATAATGTCTTTGACCTAACACAGAGTTCTAAGCAAACTTTGCGGACGCATTTTGTGTATGTTACGAGTGAAGCTCGGTTACACATAGTTTTCCCAGCTAGACTAGGTTAAACTAAGTTAAAATTGGGTGAGGTGTATCCTGTTTATTTGAGGGTAGGTATTATGTAAAGATTAATAAGAGAGACGGAGGAACCTCCAAAAGTCTTCATTCTTATTGCACTAAAAATCTATTCTACCTTGATAGTAAGTGGTAGTGACGGCCGATTGGCGCAGTGGGCAACGACCCTGTTTTCCGAGTCCAAGGTGGGACAACTGGGAAATGGTTGTGTGATGAACATGAATGTTATTCAGTGTCTGGGTGTTTATCTGTACATTATAAGTATTTATATATATTATTCATGCAATAAATAAAAAATAAATAATCAGTCATCTTAATACCTATAAGACAAGCTATGTTTACCTTAGGGCTAGATGGCGATGTGTGTATTGTCGTACTATATTTATTTATCTTATTTAGTTGACATGGACTTTTTTGTGTCTTAATTTAAAAGTTAATAAGATAACTTATACCTGTACAGTGACAATATGTTACTTAAATTCAATTATAGTATTTAGGTTAAGACCTATGAGCATCTTTATAATAAGAAGACAAACTCGGAAAACTAACAACGAGACTTCAACAAAGTTTTAATAAGTGCTAAAAGTAATCAATTACTCCTTCAAAAAATTTTAGTCGATTTTCACAAGAAGTAAATCACAGGTACATTTTTAACCTTCACAATATTACTAGTTTATTTATGCGTAGGCACTTTTCCTTTTTACACGCGAAACGCTAAGACAAAGTAACGTGGCAAAAAAGTGTGGCACTCGGGAACTGCCTCGGTAAAACTATTGCATAGCATTTTTTTATCAACTTATGCAATTATAATTATTTATATATTTTTATTTATGCAGTATTGTTTTTCGTTGAATTCAAGTTACAATTTTTGTGCTTTACTTTGATATTGAGAAAAAGGAGGGCAGTTTATCAATGAAATACTTAATGCTTAAGTGTAACAAAAATGAATTGAGCGTGACTTGCGAAAAATTCCAAAATGGCTGAAACGATTTGATTTCGACGTCACGGATTTTCTTGGTCTCGCGCTCAAAGCCCGCGCGAAAAGCTATGCAATAGCTTAAATAAAAGTGTGTGCTGCTATCTATTTTTGACTTAAGTTGTGAAATAGGTACTACCAAGAATAGTAAAATTAAAAACAAAAAGTCTTAAAAGAGAAACCTCATCGTCTTGTAACTCGACTAGTGCAGCAAGATCCTGCAAGTCCGAAAATTGATACTGCATTTCAGTGCCCCTAGTCAGTGCACGCTGCGTGGTCAAATTGCGTGGACGAGAGTTTTCTACTTCTAATGCATGGATGTGCCGCTTATTCCTGCAACAAATTTAGGATTTAACTAATTTCTAGGGCGAACCAGCTATTATCAACAGCTTTTAAATGTTCCATTGCGGGGCACAAGCGACGTCTCTCTTAAAAGAAAGGGATTGAGATTTTGGACCCTGTCTTGGGTATTACTTTAAAAATCGTTAGACAGTGACAAGAACGTGGCCACAGAATTAAGAACATAAAGAACCTTCATTCCGCTACTATTGAATGCAGTGCATTGTGTCCAAAAACAGTGAAAACGCCCCGGGAAAGTCTCACTTCACAACCGCGGAATGTTGCTACCTCACAAACTTTCCCATATATCCCGTTTTATGGTAAACGTTTAGAACATTAGAGGTAAAATAATAGCTGTCAACTGCTAAATGGAATCAAGTGACTTACAACCTGTTCGAGAAACACTACTAAAGTGGACTGGTTATTGATGATTCAATCTTAGTCGTGTACACGTTTTCTGTATGTTCTTCATTCTGAGGGCGTACGTTATCTAAATAATATCTTATTTCTGTCTCATTCTGAGAGAAGAATACCGAGTCCCTCTAGTGGTGGCCGGTAATGGGTTGATAACGATGTCGGCTCCTCTTCATAAATTACAGTATCTAATGATTTTTACGTCAATTTCAGTAAAAGTAAGTTACTCAAGGTTGTAGCTTAGCAATAGATGTTTTAAAATTTTGTATAACATCAGAGGATTGTGCAATGTCCATACAAACTCAATGGAGTTTCAGGACATCAAGTCACCTATGAATACCTATCTATTTATGATTGTAAGAAATAAATAAAAATAAATGTTGTATTTTGTAAATAGAGAATCAGAGCTATGTCATTATAAAACTCATACCTCTTGTCGACTTTATTGTGTTCTTCTCGGCCTTTTTGAGTTACGTTACTGAATATTTCACTTTTATTTAAAACTACAGCCATAACAGGGGCTGCTTGTACAATATTTTCCCATGATTCATGGTCCACCATCCTTCCCTTTTGTAAACTAAAAGTCCGTTGGATAAATTGGCAAGTATAATAAATACATTTTCATTATTTCAAACGTTTTTTAAATAAGAATTACTTACAAATGTGATTTATCAATGTCATTTTTAATACTTATATTGTTACTTGTTTTATCTAGTTGTAATGGTTTAACATTTTCTGTAAAATAAAAAATTTGTAATTATTTGTATCCTTACATATTATGAAATTGACGTTTTGTAAGGGAGGATATTAATTTAATTTAATTTAAATACAAGATATTTTTTAATCATAGTGTATGTACCATTGCTATCTGTGCACTTTTGCCATCTCATTGATGCCTTTACTAAAAAAAACCATTAGGATGGGAATCAATAAAATCTTTGAAGGCGCTTTGGACTGCCCTACAGGAATTGATTTTTTCCCCGTTCAAGAAGACATCAAAGTTTGAATAAAATGGTGATCTGTGTGAGCCGGGGAGTAGTTTTGTCAAAGACATCCACCGCCACACAAATAAAGCATACCGCGCCTGTTATGTTAAGTACAGGAAGCTAAAACAAAAATTATATCCTAGCTCGCTTCATTACACGCAGTGGCGCAGTGGGCAGTGACCCTGCTTTCCGCGTCCAAGGCCGTGGGTTCGATTCCCACAACTAGAAAAATGTTTATGTGATGAACATGAATTTTTTCAGTGTCTGGGTGTTTATCTGCATATTAAAAGTATTTATATGTATTATATTCATAAAAGTATTCATCAGATATCTTAGAAACCATAACACAAGCTACGCTTATTTTGGGGCTAGATAGCGATGTGTGTTTTTTCGTAGTATATTTTATATTATTTTTTATTTATTTTTATATTATTAATTATTACGCAACTAAAGAGATACTTTCGTAAATTCTTTAAGGGAAATATTGCATTAATTATTGAGAAATGCATGCAACAATTATTTAATTCTTAATTTTTGATCTATTAATTACAAGTGAAGGCCGAGTGACAACTGTTATGCTTAGCAGGCACCCACAATACAGGATTACCTAGAGGGTCCAACCAATATATCATTAGATGTTACTTTGATTTTTAATTTTTAGTAAATATATATATTATATTTTTTGTTTTTCATTTTAATTGAAGCTCTCTCTAATTTTCTAGCCATCTGTTGTGCAGCAGTTTCTTTCGTGACACCGCCGCCATAATAATTAATCCTACGAGCCTTTTCTGCAGCACGGTGCCACGATGAAACTAGTACACGTAAATAACTTGATATTTCAAGTTTTCCATTTTGTAAATCGAGTGACGCAGAGTAAAACCAAAAAGAGGAAAAACAAATGAATTAGGGTTTTCAAAACACAAAAGCATGAGTAAATAGCTGTATAAATTTTAAATTGAAATTCTTAACCAAAGAGTAGAAAGTGAGGTCAAAGCGCCCTAACATTTTAAAACCTTTACAGAAGATATTATACTAGAACCTACCTGTTACGTAATCGGACATATTAACTTTGTATGCAGTCGATTGATCTTCGTCTCTTCTAATATGAGAGTATGAACTATTTTTAGCATGATAGTCAGCTTGCAATGTGGCACTTTGATTAACTATAAACTGTAACTTTTTATCCCTTAACAAATTATTTACTATAGGAAGTTCCCCACTGAAAGAAATTGTATATGTATCAAAGATCTAATAGGCAATTGATAAGGTTGCGGTACCTAACCAACGTAAACTAGGATTAAAATATAAAAAAAATACTTTTTTATAAATTTAATTTCAAACCTTAACGCAATGTGATGCAGATTGTTCCTCCTTACATTTAAATCTATAGTTTTATCAGATTTTTTTTTTCCTTCAAGGTTTTTTTTTTCATAGATTGAGAGATTAGGGGCTAAATACACTGAAATGAAAATATTTCTAAAATTAAGATATATGTAAACAACTTAAGCCACTGTGCAATAATCAAATTCTATGAGAGGAATTGAAGTCGATTACTTTTGTATATATTTATTAATCCCGCCTTTGTTGCGCAGCACTAGTTTAAAGTAAAATAAGTTACGTGTTCGTGTTCGGAAAACAGATATTTAAAACGGCTGGTTTTAAACGACTGGTGGAAAGCATTACAATCCCCATAGAAGATAACTTAGGTATTCAAATAAATATCCTTCGGAGTCTCCAATAATTCACTCTTTGTTACAAAGTGAAATTCAAAGAATTCAAATAGGGTCATAGTTCAATTTCAATTTATTTACCAATATGTTATATATTGGTAAACATAAACATAGCTATAGCAATTTTGATGTGCTCATTACGTATGTATACATTATTACATTATCTACGTCCATAGACCGGGGTTGACCGGGGAGATTAATTAAGGTACCAGCTATAAAAACATTTGCTATGTAGATGTTGTCCAATGCACTTTCGTAACACTACAATCTACGACAAAAATAAATAATCTAAATGTTTAAGTAAAAATTGTTTAAATTAGAAAACGTTAAATTAGAAAGTACTAAAGTAAATAAAACTAACCGCTTCTATTATGGTCCATATTAGAAATATTTTCTAAAATATTATGTATCGTAATATTATATTCCACGGAACTCGGCATTGCAGTCATTCCATAGGCTTTTATAATATCTTCAATCTCCACAGTTGACGAATTCAGTATTGGAGCAACAGTTTTTGTAAAAGAGCGAATTTTTGCAAAATAACTCGTTGAACGTGGTGTATATAATCTAAAAAATCATTTTATCACTATTTACCATACAACTTTCGGCCGCTTGGAAAAGTGCCAAGATCAATGACTGCATTTCTGCAGCAGGCTGATACTTTGCTCAAAAATGAGCCAGCAATTCAGAGGTGTCAATAGAAGAAGGCAACATAGCCTCATCATATATTATTTATACATATATACATATTGTAATTATTGAGGTCAATGAAATAGACAAATGTAAACCTATTTATAATATACCTTATTTAGATTTATTAATAACTTACTTTTGCAATTTTTTCTTTCGAAAATTTAATGTTCTGCGTGCAGACCATTTCCTTTTTCTAGTTGTCAATCTTCTATTAACTGTACTAAATAATAATCTGAAAAAAAACAACTACATATTTAGGAATGTTATTAAAAAAAATCTGTCTAAAATGAAATGAAATATAATACCTAGAATCAAAAGTAAATCCATCAACCGCGTAGTCTAGATCGTAGCGTTGTTTCTTGTCGTAGCTATCTTGTCGAATTGTTTGTTTCTTTATTGAAAACTGCACTAAAGGTAGTATGCTTGTTTCATATTCTACCCCGATCCTTTTGGTGGAATTAAAAAAAAACTAAATTATTAAATACTTTAGCAGATTTAAAAACTAGATCTGAAATCTGCAACCAACTTTAAAAGTAAAACTGGTTACAAAACTAAATTTATATGTCTATGTATCCACCAAATTAAAAATATTGTTTTTAGTTTGACCATAACTACAGTTGCATTTCAATTTTTAATTTTTATTTGATTTTCCAGTTCTTAATGAGGCTATATTTTAATGTCAAACAACATAAAGGTCCGGCCCTTAGCAGCTGAGTAATGTCAGAAATAACATTAAGCGAAAACCAATTAATACCAGACCCACCGAGCCATGCTACGCGGTGGGTCGGGATATACAGTATAGATGAATGTTTTTATGGGAAAGCTCTTTCCTGCAGACTGACTCTGAGTTTCTTATAACAACGAAGTTCGGTGCCATAAGCATACCATGCCATAAGTCTTCACTGGCAACACTTAAGTTTTTGAAGACTTTGGTCATCAGGCAACTCATTAAATATATGCGAGTTAGACTGTAGAACTGCTTACAAACCTCGGCTGCGAGCGGTTGTTCTATTAATTACGAAGCTATTGGTAAAAACTTATATAAAGTCAGTTATGCTTAGTTACGCTTTCAAACAAAAAGACTAGGCAGGTCAGCTAAACTCTGTGTTAATATGTATCTACTCCTCTATAAGATAGTATACTTCGGTGTGACGTCATAGATGAAGTCGAACATCTCTTCTGCATTGTCCGTCTGCAGCGGCGACCCTAATTGGAAATTTCCGGACACATTCACCAGCGGCACTTCCATTCTGATGAAGTCCTTTGGTCTGTCCGTCGCAACTGGAAACGTTTGCATGAGAACGTTTTTTGATGCATCCGTTGAATTATGTTTCGTACTGAAATGGAGTAAGGTGTTATAAATTGCTATAAAGTATAGCTATTTATAACACTTGAAACAACCTTATTGTAACGGATTTAAAGTCGAATTCATTGGGGATTAGAACATAGCAGAATCTTGCGAAGTAGGTGAATAGTAACTAAAATAATTATTATAAATGCTTCTTTTTAGGTTTTTTTATTCTACTAAAAAAATGCTTTAAAGCTTTTTTAAAGTAGGGAAATCTACCAAGACTGTTTAAAATAGGTGTACCTACATACTAATAAAAGAAGCCTGCCAAAATAAGTATAAAGTAGTGTATACTTACTTTGGTGGGATATTGTGGTACCTTTCAGTAGTAGTTGTAGGCTTTGTAGTTTTTAAAGTATAGAACTGAGTATAATTTTTTGTAGTCTTCTTAATCATTGTATGAGGTAGATGCCCCCAGTAGCCGCCAAACGTTTCTCCAAACTCATATATGATCAGCTGATCGGCATTTTGTGCGCAGGCGTCAATTAAACCCATTTCGGATAACAATTGAATAACCAGGATAATATTATTGCCGGACTCTGTCCTAAAAAGTTGTAAATTTGTTAATTAGGTAGTTATAGTATCGTACATAATAGGTCTTAAAAGTAGCGTTAACCTAGTGGTCATGACTTCAGCCTCCTTTTTAGGCTGACCAAACCTGCCTGGCGAGTGGCGCTGTGGTCATTTACGTTGAAAGTCATGGTACATTTTTTCTAGTCTGATCTGGGAGCATTCGGCCCCGGCTAGTTACTCGCTAGGCTAGATGTGCTGCCAAGTGATTTATCGTTCCGGTCCGATGCTGCATAGAACCCAAGACCGGGTATGGAGCTAGGGGTGATAAATAATTTGTTAGCGGGCTAACCTACGGTAGTTATATTTTCTCAATACCCCTCATAGGTTTGTACGTGACATCGTACCGGAATGCTTGGCGGCCTTTATCGGCAGGATGATAACTAGCCACAACCGAAGCCGTCTACCAAACCAAACCAAGCCTCCCACTCATAAGACACTCACAAAAACACCACTTAAATGACTCTTTCAAGAATTTTAGCGAATTTACTTTTGATCCTCATTTATATTGCTTTACAGTTGATAAATGATTATAATTAATATATTTTGCGATTTGCTAGTACTACAAACTTTTGTAATCCGCGCACTCAATAACAAACCTTACGCTCAAAGTGCAACTATATGGCACTTCCAACTGTGAGAAGTGCATGATATGGGAGCTGGCTTCCATGACCTGTTTCCCTAGGAACACAGATGGCGCCACTCGACGCCTGCAATACTCCGACATGTCTTTCTGGTGGTTAAATTTTCGAACAGCAATAGATAAATCAACTTGCGGTTTCACGTGAATCAAGAAAAGGAATATGCTCAAAACTTTACGGTCCATGTCAATTAGATTATCCATTTTAAGCATAGCCAGATAGATTTTTGTAGGTAGGTAGGTATATACTTAATTAGCAACACATGCCTTTTGGCTGGAAACTCTTTGTTTACCTACGAATGAAACCTTATTTTTATCTAATCCTTAATTTACCACTGACCTCTATTATGTTATATAATAAGGGTCAGTGGACTGTACCCATTGATTTAATATTTAACTAAACTGACTATATATGCTTATCTCTGTGTGTAAAGAGACTCAAAATATTGTTATAAAAAAATAGTGGCCATAAAAACGATGCAGATACTAAAAATAAAAGCCGCGAGCAACAGCAATTGTGTAATTTCATAATTTATGAACACACGGAATAACTCAAACAATAAATTAAGACGAACCGACGTCAGTCGTTGACGATAGGGGTCGCGTGACCCGCAGCGCGTGGAAGCTTTTATTGCGGGGAGAGGCCACTCGGTGCCGACATCATTACAAATAATTGACTTCGTAGCAATAAAATGTAGTTTAGACTTAGAACTCTAAAATTCACAGATACTTACTTAGGTTTAAGTTTATTTTTTTTATAACAATAGCTAAGTGGACCAAGCTGATGGTACAATTGTAAGTCGAAACCCACCGCCTATAAACAGAGCAACACTACGCAGGGTATGTAAGGGACACGTGCTGCAAAGTGCTGCCCTGTGTCCATCAACCAGTGGTTCATAACGATAAATTAATTAAAAAGCCAATGCCGTTTCCAAAACCATGATAGGTTATTTGGATGTTTGTATGCGCATTTCTTTGAAAAGCAATGCAAAAGAAAGTTACTTAATAAAAAATAATTATCATAGTGCCATCTGACAAACACAAAAAACAATATAGATAATGGGTTTATCGCTTCCCACCAGATCATAGAAAATTCAGAAATTCTAAATTCCAAAACTGCCCCTGCCGAGGTCGAACCCGAGACCTCACCTTATAAAACCACAGCACTCACCACTGCGCCACGGAGTTCATCAAACGCAGCATAAGTCAAACATGATGAGCTATAATGCAAAAGTCTGGAAAGTACCTAATACATCTTATTCTATAGCCAGTATATATATATATATTCAGTAGGCTAGGCATGACAAGGTATTGAGCATATAAATAGAGGAAACGAATACGAGATAGGAAATGAATAAATTCTTGAGCCTGTTTTTTGAATTTCTATTTATTATCTTTTCTAACGATATAAACATAAACACTTCGGTACTCTCTAAGTTTAATTTATACTTATATTCATTGATACTACACACTACTACATGCTTACTGCTTAAATTTATCTTAAAGCATCACGTTTGTATTCTCTATGGATATGTGGAGTGATAAGTGACAAGTCTGTAGCTGATGATTGTCAAAAATGTCAAAACAAAAATAGAGAGGCTAAGATAGGTATTAGGTATTGTAGGTACATCAGCTGTCATAACATAACCTTACGAAACAGTGGCGTAACGAAATTTAAAAAATTCAATTAAAACAGTTGTTTAACAATTTTAAGTTAGGTAATAGAAGAGACAATGCCATTAGCTGAATATGTAGCCTCACTGTCACAAAATCCATATTTCGGCGCAGGCTTTGGTCTTTTCGGTGTAGGGGCTGCAGCGGCTATTTTACGTAAAGGTCTTCAAACTTCTACGGTTTTATTTCGAAGGCATTGTATGATAACCCTAGAGGTGCCCTGCCGGGATAAATCTTACCAATGGCTATTGCAGTGGATCACACAGAAGGCAGCGAAACAAACCCAGCATCTCAGTGTGGAAACTTCATTCCTTCAAAAGGACACAGGTCAAATAAAAACTAAATATGATTTTATACCTAGTGTCGGCCAGCATTTCTTTAGGTATGCGCCTTATGTATAAAATATATTTTCTTATTTAAGCTCATTGGGGTGCACACAGCTGTATAATCTGAAGTGTAAAAAGAATTTCTTCAATTTTCAAAGTTAAAGTCAAAGACAAAAGGGTGGCACAAATTTTAGACCTGTTAATTTAGTTACATATTGAAGTCAAGGCTGTCTAAACTTAAATTCACAGGTCTAAATGTAAGGCTATCCTTTGCCTAATTTCAGGGTTATATTATTATGTTGTTATCAGATATACACTGTTTGCAAACTAAACCTTTGTACCATACTACTACTGAAATTTCATAGAACATTTGTTATTTACAGATATGGTGGAACATGGATTAAAGTGGATAGAACACGGGAACAACAAACTATAGATTTGCACATGGGCATTCCATTTGAAACTGTTACTTTAACAGCATTTGGACGAAATAAACAGCTTTACTATGATATACTTGAAGAAGGTATAGTGTGATTGTCTTAAACTACTATTATTAACATGTGCAATCTGAGCTATTCTTTGACTTTGAATATACATTGATAGAAACAAATAAAATTACTATGTCTAGTTTTAATGTTAAAATAAAAGGCTTAAATAATGAAACATATGCAAAAAAGAATAACCTGCCTATATGTTACGTCAATCTTAACATAATTTATAGTTAATAAAGGAAATATAGATTTACTATTTTACTTTCGTACTGATGCAACTTGTTTGGGGTATGGCAATCATAAGCCATATCCCTAATCAGTTTTCACATGACCATACCGGAACGCTAATGGCCATTATGTTGTATTCCCTTATGCTCAGTCGCCTCGTATAACACCCGGGTAAAGAAGAGGAAAACTATATATGAACAAATATAATTCCTGCTATAATTAAGACTGTTATTTACAGCTAGAGCAATGGCTTTAAAACAACATGAAGGCATGACAGTGATGTACACAGCAATGGGGTCTGAATGGCGGCCATTCGGACACCCTAGAAGGCGGCGACCCTTAGAAAGTGTTGTGCTAAAGTCTGGCCTTACGGAAAAAATCATAAAAGATTGTCTGGATTTCATTGACAACCCACATTGGTATACTGACAGAGGCATACCATATAGAAGAGGTATATAAAATAACTCATACAGCAATGAATCTTAAAATAATTATTCAAAAGATCACCAGACCACTACAGGGTCTATTCTCAGGATGAGAAGGGTTTAGGCTGTTGTTCACTACGCTGACCAAGTGCAGTTTGGGCAACCACACTGTACACGTTTTTTGAGAATATTATCGAGAACTCTAGAAATGCTGATTTCCTCACAATGATTTACAGTTAAAACTAATGATATTTAATTGCGTTGCTTCTTCTTACATCATTAATTGAATATGCAGTTAAAATAATAATCAAAAGTTCTAACACATCCAGATAACTAGTAATGTGGACATTTTTATGATATCTAAAGTGAAATGGAGGTCTCCCATGTCGCTTTCTCGCAGTGATTCGTGGAAGCGTTTCTGCATCGCTACGGAAGCAATTCATTGGCAGTACAATGGCAATAGTATTACCGACTGTATCTGCAAATTTGCAAACGCTATATTGGACGATATTGGGTAAAAGAATGGGGGGTAATTGTCGATTGTATGAATTATTCATTTGAATCATGAATGATTTAATGAATGAATGGATGAGCATAGCGCATGATTGTATTTATGCTTCCGTATGGATGCTGTACAAAATTCAAACTATAAGTTTTGTAGGGACAGCTAGTCCTCTATGTTAATAATAGAGGTCTGTTGATGAAGATTATGGTAAAAAATAAAGGTGTATAATATAGGTGTAAACAACAATATGTCTGTTTACAGGCTATCTACTTCACGGGCCACCAGGTTGCGGTAAATCGTCCTTCATAATGGCTCTAGCTGGGCAATTGGAATATAACATTTGTGTGCTGAATTTATCAGAAAGAGGCCTTACGGATGACAGACTTAATCATCTTCTCAGGTAAAAAAGTTAAAAACAAAGTTTAAATTTATATATATCTAACAATCAAGATTTTTTTTTGTTATTTTTGTTTATGATAATATTTAATATGAATGAAATCAGGCGGTTTACAAATTATCTTTTTTTTTGTTTTATGAGTTAGGGGCCACATATTGCAGCTAATGAAACGGTGATAGCTTAGTGGTTAGAGCATCGGAATACGTTTTAAGGGGCACTGAGTTCGATCTACAGCACTCGCCTCTAAATTTTTCTAGTTATGTGTTTTTAATACCAGCAATAAAACTAGAATTAGATACTTGCTTTAACGTTGAAACATCATCAGGAAAGAAACCATCGTAAGGAAACCATGCATGCATGCCTTAAGAGTTCTCTATAACGTTCTCAACAGTGTGCGAGTCAATCGATCAAGCTTGGATCGGTAGAGTACGGCCTAAACTGCAAGCCTGGTGGACAACAGCGTACCTTTCTCATTCTTAGAACCGTATAACGGGCCGGTAATGGGTCGATAATCATGACTGCACTCAATAAAGAAAAGGTAGAAAATTAAGAAGTTATTTTAATGTTGAAATTCCATTTTCTACTTAGTGTAGCACCCCAACAATCGATAATACTCCTCGAAGATATAGACGCTGCGTTCGTGTCGAGAGAAGACACGGCCAAGCAAAAAGCCGCTTATGAAGGTCTTAACAGAGTCACGTTCAGCGGCCTTCTCAACTGCCTAGACGGCGTCGCGTCCACTGAAGCAAGAATAGTATTTATGACAACTAATTATTTGGAAAGGTGAGACTTTATAGAACAGCAATCACAATAATCTGTTAGGTTTCCTGATGCGTCCTTACACCAAAGTCTTCCTATGAGGACTCTTTGGAACCCAAAGGATTTTTTTTTCCTTTTTTTTTAAATCCTTTATAAGTTAGCCCTTAACTACAATCCAACCTGGTAGTCAAGGGCCATAGTCATACTAAAATATAGGTATAGACGTTATCAGTGGCGTGCATAGATGGTATGCAGTGGCGGTACTGCCATAGAAGCCGAAAAGCCCGGCTTTAATTATCAATCGAAATTTCTTATCATAATCGCTTGTAGGCCATAATCAGTAGTGTCATTGAGAGCATGTAAGATGAGTTGATGTTTGTAATTTGGCACAACAAAAACTACCTTAAACAGATCATATGATGAGTCAAATAAATTATATATGTAACTGGGCTTGCTCTAATTCAAGACACTAGGAACGCCACTGATGGTATGAACAGGGTTGCATACCCTGTTCAAACCATCTATGATGATATAAAATGAAGTAAATCTCAAGTCTGAGTTATGAAAAACTTAAGGATAGGCATTGTAAGAGTTATTAAAAGCCTACTCTTAAGTATTAATAACTCTTACTGGAGATTTCTTCATTTTATATCATCTGCATACCCTGTGCATACCGACTATGCACGTCACGGGGCATTTTACCAGAACGCTAAATCGCTTGGCGGTAGGGTGGTAACTAGCCAAGATTCCTGTCACACCAGACCAGAGAAAATTTACAAATTGCCCGTGGCGGAGATCAAACCGTGGACCTCCCACTCATAAAACCTCACCTCTACGCCAGGTTGGTAGTTGAAATTAATCATTTATCATCGAAAGATTCTGGTCAACACAAAAAACTTTTAACATCTCAGAACATAGTTCATACATACACATAATTTAATCCAGCGTAGCTTCTCATTTTTTCTGTTCTTTTCAAGTTAGCTCTTGACTGCAAAGACTGACCCTACTGATATTATTACGCAGTTTAAGATGGCTAACCTGTTTGGGTTAAAGCAGTTAGCTTATCGGTTTCCACGCGGCATCTTAGGTACGCTTGGCGGCATTCCTTAGTCTGTGGTTAAGTTTAAAAACACGTAGGTACATGTTAAAATTTCAGATTAGATCCAGCGCTGATCAGACCAGGACGTGTGGATATGAAAGAATATGTAGGCTATTGTGAACGAGATCAAGTAGAGCTCATGTTTCTCAGGTTTTATAAAGACGCCGCAGAACACGCCAAAGTATTTGCACAAAGGTTGGTATGAAATTTACCTAATTAGCTGGTTTTTAAAAGCGAGCAGCCGTTTACCCTTTTACTTGTGCAGCCGATTGGCGCAGTTTGCAACGACCCTGCTTTCTGATTCCAAGGCCGTGGGTCGATTCCCACAACTGGAAAATGTTTGTGTGATGAGCATATGAATGTTTTTCAGTGTCTGGGTGTTTATATGTATATTATAAGTATTTATGTATATTATTTATAAAAATATTCATCTGTCATCTCAGTACCCATAACACAAGCTACGCTTACTTTGGGGCTAGATGGCGATGTCTGCGTTGTCGTAGTATATAAATTAAACCCTCAATTGCTGAACGGAACTTAACTTCTCGCGCAGTGGCGTAACTATCCTAGAACACTGTCTCAATTAATGGCGTTGGAAACTTTTGTATATCTTGAGTTGTCCAATTTGGCCTCTGCGCGTACCTCTTTTCTAGACGGACGAATAAAGTAATGTTCAATTATAAAACTGTAAGTTCTAAAAGTAGTTCTCTCCCATATGGGAGGTTGTTTAAATGTATTTCTCACTTCTAGGGTTATAGAAAAAGAGCGCGATGTAAGTCCAGCCCAAATACAAGGATACTTCATGTTCCACAAACACTCAACACCTGAAGAGGTATTAAATAACGTGGATTCAATATGGACGCTTGGATAATTTTGTGGTGTATTGGTAAAACTAGTCTTAGGAAATAATTGCAATTTATTTAAAAAAAAAATTGTTTTTATTTATAAAAAGAGCAGTCTAAGTCTTGTTTTTTTTTCATACCTTCTACCATGTACGTTTAAACGTTTGTACATATAGTAATAATAATAATATCCATAAATAAATATAGATAATGATTATAATTTTTTTTTTATTTATTTATTTAAACTCTTTATTTGTACACCAATACGCAGTTAGGAAAATAAAAGACGAACAGAGAGAAACATAAAAACTGGAGTAGAATACCAAAGGCGGCCTTATCTCATATAAATTATTTCTAGCTTTTAAAAGTTTTATATTAAGTAATAATATTATTCGTTATAATAACAGAATGATACTAGGTGCGACTTAAATTCGGGTAAAACACGTGATATACTGATAATATAACAACCGTTGCGTAGGTATACCATAACGTCATATACAAAAGGTTCAAACTCTATTAAGGTATCTCTAATCCCATTCTTTATATGCATAGACAGTAACGTCAAATAATAGTAAAAAACCAATTACAAAATTTGCTTTTTTTAGTTAACACGTTCAGTGTACATTAAAGGCACGCGCACTTTTTACAATGGTTTGAATGGGCCATAACGTAACCTTGCTCCTGGGTGTACCAGAGCCATGCTGATGGATTTTTATTAGAACAATAACTATATTTATCCATTTATACATACAAGTTAATACCTACCTACTTACTGCTATGTCATTTTATTCATACAAATTCTCTCTTTGTATTGTAATACACTTTAAACAACTATTTTTTAATTATTTTCAATACATCACCTTATACAATATTTGCAGAACAATAGAATAACTAGTTATTTGAGACTATAAATTACATAATGATATTGACACTGTAGGCAAATTATTATTTTTAATATCTAGGCAGAAAGACTCCCAACAAATTATAGCCCGATTGGGGGGTGCAACATCCAAACTAATATACAAAAGAGGTTTAACAGCCAGCATTCATGCGGAACATTTAATAATTAAAATTACAACCTTACAACAAGGTGACTTGAATACATTTTACTTCTTAATCATCATCAGCCTATCTCAGTCCACTGCTGGACTCAGGCCTCTTCATTCGCACGCCATCTCGGTCTATTGCTGGTTAGCTGCATCCAGTTCTTCCCTATTGCCTTTACAATATCATCTCTCCATCGAGCTGGTGGTCGGCCAATGCTTCTGTGTCCAGTGCGCGGTTGCCAATCCAGAATCACTCGGCTAAACCGCCCGTCCTCCCTTCGACATATGTGACCCGCCCAGTTCCATTTCAGGGCCGCTGCTCTTTGAACGATGTCAGTGATTCCAGTTCGGTTCTTATCTAATAGAGACAAACCTAACATCGCTCTTTCCATTGCCCGCTGTGCCACTTTGTAGCCGGTGCACCACCTTCTTTGTAAGGGTCCATGTCTCTCTTCTTTTTACAGACTTCTTAATACTGACTTTAAATAATTAAAAATGTAATTTTTTTTTAGGGTTTTTGTTCTTACTGAAGTAAAACAACATTTTTTTTTTATTAAAGTTGGGGCATCAATTAATACTTATACAAAGAATAGTATAAGCCTTATGGAGATGATTACAGCAGCAGTCACACAGTCCATCCATACATACAACTACCAGTAATATTTAAATAAACAACATTATATATCTTATACATACTTAACTATTCGTTATTAACACAAACATAAAGCATTTTTGTGAGAGCCGCTGAGAATTTTTAGGTGCTGTGAGTGCAGTGTGAGAATTAATACCTACATTTAATTATTCGATTGCGTGAAAGTTTACTACAATTTATATGGTTTAAAAAGCCATCGATGAAAGTACGGTTTCACAGTATTGTAACTAGATGGCGCTCCTGCTATACCATATTAATCAAAGTTAACTTAAACGTGATCGAATAAATAATCGTAGGTAGAAAATCGAGTGTGACAAACTAAGTTCTCCATAGGTATTGGCGTGAACTCGATACATGCGATAAAGCACTGCCTAGGAACCCCTTTTGTACGTCACTTTTGTATTTTATTTGTATGCGAAAAAATTGCGTTTGACAGCAAAGATCGCGAAATTTACGCCAGTCGCAAACATGTTGTTAGATAAGTAATCACCCTGCGGGACTAGTGACAAGTAACAAACACACAGCGCCCTCTGCATCAAAGTTTTCAGTAATCTTAGGATCAGAGAATAATACACATGGTATTTCTGCACTTTTATCTCAAACATAATAACTTTAAAGTTATTTTTTTTTATTTGTCTTAATAGCCTTGAGTATCTTTAATTGATTATTCCGCACAGATTTAGGCGGAAATTTGGCCAGGTCTTAACTTTTTAATTTGTAAAGAGAAAATAACTACGAACGTTTATACAATCTCTATCAAGTAGGTTTCAGTAAACTAAGTGCAACAAAATACCATCGGTTTAAAAGTATAATTAATGAAAATAGAGAACAATGCAAAAATTCATACACTACAACTTATCAAAATATAATATCATTATCAGTGAATTATCCATATCTGTGGAATATTATAACACAACTAATCAGCTATTGTACACAAAACTCTCAGCTGAATTAGATTGACAAGTCTAAATTAGTGACATCCATTTCATTGTATTCTTTTTTGGAAGAAAGTAGGTGAGTTCGAAACGAGTCGCACCTAATTGTGTCACACTGTTGTTTGATGACTCGTTGGGATTTTTTTCCCATTGTAGGGAACTGTAATTGATAAAATTGTTGCAACTTGTTACATGGGTGACTTGATGGGGAAAGTATGGGTTATATTGATTAGTAAATTAGTTGGGTTATTCCACAAATCTCCATCGACAATCCCTATCATAGGTTGTGCGTCTATGACGGAGCTATTAAATAGATAGATAGATGGGTGCAAATTTATCAAAGGGTAAAAAAACCTAGATTAATTATGAAAAGATTTTTTTTTCCAACTAATTCCTTTGCCATTGATAATTTATTTACCTATCATACAAATAAATAAGTATGGTTGGGAATTTTCTGTCCCATCGAGTCACACCTGCTACGTTATAACCTTCTTTTTTAATTGCGGTTCATAACGAGTCACAGTGTGACACGATTGGGTGCGACTCATTCGAAACTTAACACACTTTCTACTATGGTACTTTTGAAAAAACTATTGACCTTAGCAAATTTATAAAATAAGCTGTTTGATTGTACAGAGAATTATTAATCTTCAGGGCGTTTGCGAGCATTTTAGGCACAACATCTTCGCCTATAAATACTTTTAGTAGTTCCCATTGCCAATTAGCGGTAAATTGGGATACATCTATATTTTTCAGATGTTCATCCATAACTTTTATACAAAATACATTAGTTTCACATAACAAAAACAAACACAGGTGTACAGGTGAATTGGTATCTTGTTCGAAAAGAACTTTAAATTTCATGAGACAATTTAACGACAATGTCATAGTATTATCACCGTCTATCAAATGTATGTTGTGTACTTGCAATAAATTTTTAAAATACCGAAATGGTGAGTCAGTTTTAGTATTTGGCAAGTCAACAGTGTGCAATTTAACAAAATCTTGTTTTTGTCCCAGTTGGTTTGATCCTGACGGATTTACATTAGGATTTAATACAACCCCTTCAATATTCTGCTTTTGTGAATAGAATACATCTTGTTGCAAAGGAATAACATTTGTAAATGATCCGCTTGCTACATAAACCATGTTAGTGGTATTTGTTTGCAGCACAACATTTTGGTTGTGGTTCTCATTGTTTACTGTCCAGCCTGTGGTTGAAACAAAAGTGTTATTTTGTTGGCCTAGTGTCCCTTCAGGCATTAGCTCAGATACAGGTTTGACTTTGATTTTAGGCATAGTAGATTGTGATACACTTTTATTGTTATTTGCATTTGCATTTGCATCCCTACAATTAACATTTGATTGATCTTTATCAACTGGCGCAAGTGATACTGTGGATGTTATAATAGGCATGTTGTGAAAGGTGTCATTTCCTTGATCAGTGTTAGCATTTTCAGCACCATCAGAGTCATTCTGCAATTCATTTGAATATATTTTAACAAGAGATGCTGGTTCATTAAAAGTATTTTTTTTGGGCAGTTGCTTAGGATTTGCCACAGGATTAGCATTAAGCAACTTTGTCCAATTTTTGTCAGCATCCAGAACAGCACGTAAATGGTAATTATCATTTACTTTTTTGTCAATTTTAGAAACTTGAGTCGAAGTATCGTCTGTTGTGTCGTAAAGTTTTGGTTTGCAATTTTGACTCTTCCTAACACTTTGATTTTCCTTTAAATTACCAAGATATGTATTACCCGCTTTGTCGGTTTTATTTAATTGCGGGTTAACTTGATTTAATTGTTTGTCTTCAATTTTTTTTTTAATGGAGTTCTCCAGCATTGAAATTCGTTCAAAATCAACAGCAAAATCTTTAGTTACATAATTATGATTTGGAAGAGATGTAATATTTTCCCAACCAAAATTACTATTATCACTATCCCCACTTTCTTTTGATCTAGTTTTTATTATAACCTTAGTATCTATTTTCGAAATCCAAACTACCTCAAGATTTTTATGTTCCATGTATCTCAATAGTCCAGTTGTGTTTATTCCGTTACTGCAAATTATTTTTCTTCCTATACTCAATATTTTATGTTTAAGAGAGGATTCTTCTTTGCCTTTACTAGTGCTTCCATCAGAAGCATTTAACCTATTCATGTACTTAGTAAAACACATTGCAATAATATTATTTACCATCTTATCATTAGTTGTGCTTATTCTTCCAGTAAGTACTTCTGAATCTAAATCTTTCGTTTGTTCACTACTTTTAGTAGAGTTGCTGTCAGAATCGTCTATATTTACACATTCAATGTCAGAAGCAATTTGTGTATTTTCATTTTTCGTTGGCTTTCTGATATTGTCCACTTTTTCGTCGTCAGAACTCTTACGAGTATTCTGTTCAATTACAACAGTTTCATTTGAGCTTCTAGAAATCAATCTTCGTCTTTTATATTTTTTTCTATCGACAAAAAAGTCCTCATCAGATGATTCAGACGAGTCATTTTGGTAACTAATTTTTGATTCATTGGTGTAAAGAACATAAAAATTTGGTGCACTGGATTGAATAATTTTATTTTTACTGATAACAACATTATCTAAGGAACCAGTACAGTTCAGTTTTTCCCCCATTTTATTTATTCGCACTAAGCAGTATGCTTTATTGATGTTTGTATATTTTTTATAGGTTTTACATTTTTTGTGAATATGTCTGTTAATGTCCCTTATATCTTTAAAAGGTTTAGCACAAAAACGACACACAAAACATTTTTTGTATGTACTTTGCCATGTTTTTTTTGAGTTTTTGCTTTGAGTGCTTTTTTTATTTTTCCTCTGACTACGGATAGAAGTTTCAGATTCTGTGGAAACATGTCTTGCTGGAACAGGTGTTATTCCTCTCAACCTTGTTATCTCTTCCTGTTTATTTTTATTGTCAGTGTCAGCCTGCGTGGAACTTACAGTATCCTGTTGTTGCTGAATGATGTTTTCAACCTTTGCCTGAAAGATAAGATTGCTTTTAAAATATTATAGGATGACTGTAAATAAAATAAAAAAAAATAAAAGTTTTTCAAGACATACAGAACCAGAAATCTTAAAAGTTCCTGTAAAATTAATTACAAAGACGGTTGAATTGTTACTTGTTTTTTTGTACATTAACAGTTATATAGGCAATAACAATGAACAGTATCTGTTTATTTCTTAAATTAATCTGAACTTAAAGTAAATGTAAAGCGTAGTTCTCTTTTTTCTATAATATTCTAGCATTCAAGAAAATAGAACTTACATTTGAAATCAATTTTGACTTAAGATTTTTTTGCTTTTCTTGAAAAATTTGTTTAATACCAGCATATTGGCTTAATATAGATTCACATTTTTTACAAACTAATTGGGGTAAGCCATCAAATGGTTCAACCTGAAACAAACACACAATTGAAATAATTTACGATAACTAGATTCGAGATAGGTGACTTTCCAACGAGTCGCACCCAATCGTGTCACGCCGTGGTCTGTAACTCGTTGAATAGTCATGAGTTGGAATTTCAGGACTAGCTGATAAAATTTCTTTGGTGGAAATTAACGGGGAAGGGGATAAGTAAAGGAAGAAACGTGAGTCATGACTCTCAAAATTTATCATTTTAAAAAAATATTAATTTCATCTTCTTTTCTTTTTCTTTCTGGTGCATACAATTTTTGATGTGGTGCCGTGCGTGTGGTGAAGGCAGATCAGAATACCACCACCACCCCTTCTCTTCCAGTGGGTGTACGTGCGGACTAAGGGAATACATCAGAGAACGGGCAGCAGCGTCTTCTGTGCAACTATTTCGATCACTAACCTGCCTGCCCAACGTGGTGATTATGCTGGGAGAAGCTCGTGACTCGTTGGGAAAGCCTTTAGTCCAACAGTAGACTGTTATAAGATATTGCTTTGATTCACATCATTGTTCATAATGACCAGTAGGTAATAGATCAAACCAATCTTCAGAATTTTAATAATAAGCTAAGTGTGTCTAACGTCTGTAGTATTTGATAGCTCCTCGCTCAGTACGATAAATATTTAGTTGTTATAGAAGATCCAAAAAAGAGAAACTGCAATTTCAAAGTAGTCAACAATATGGTTACTCGATAACTAACTGTATGAGGTGCAAAATCTCTTCTGATGCGCTAAGCGTGACCCAAATACCACCGGATGCAATATGTAATGAAGCCTTTCCCGCCGACTATAAAGGATATGAGTTGGACAGGGATATCCTCGCAAGGAGAACAGCAAGATCACGAACTACAAAGAGAAATGCCGCTCTAAAACTAACGAATTCATTTTCTGTTCCTTGGAACCGACAAACAAAAGGCTTAAATAATGAGAACATAACCATTAATTAGACACCAAAAAGTCAGCAGACATAGATGGTCAAATATAAAGTATATAAAGAGTTCCGAAGATATTGAAGAAGCAAGAAAAAATATCGCCATCCTCATACCTGACGCTTGATGGAAGACTACACCATTGCTTACATGAAACAATGCCACGACACTCAAAAGTCCATCGAGTGGCCAATACAATCCGAGAATCACTCGAAAATAAGGAGTTTTGTTCGTCAGCATTTCTTGATATAGAGCAGGCGTTTGATAAAGTATGACATGAAGGCCTTCATTATAATATTCAGAAATATGTAATACAATATGTATTAACAAAGCGATCCTATTTATCGCAAATGATTTTTCAAGAACAGACATCAGTATTTCATGACGTCAAAAGTGGTGTTCCGCTGGGGCCAGTGTTGGACACAATCTTTATTGCCAATCTGCCAGTAGTGCTGTTAGCGAAGTTGCTTTTGCCCATTTATTTATTGGCAGCAACAGCTTGCCCTCTACCCTTAATTGTTTGGCAAGGCAGCTTTGAAGCCAGACACGTTGAGTGTCTAAAGGGCGTGAAGTACTACAGATGCATGAGAGAGTGTAGCACCCTCATAACAAGTTGAGTATACTCAATGAAGGGCCCCTCATGACGCCTTCTATTGCACAACCTATCTGCTAATTTGATGATGATGATTTGGAATTTAAAAAAGAACGTCAAACAAATAATATGTCCCTACCCCTTTTTTGGTACAAATCCCTTACTTCACTGGCAACTTTCTTGATGGAGGCGGATACATGACACATAAGCTTAACATAAATTGATCATTATTTAAAAGAGGAAATACTTATGTCCAGTTGTTAAATTGTTTTCCTAAAAATTTCTCTTTTACTATGAAGGCAGGCAAGGCTTTTACAGAAGGTAATCTCACTACTATGGTCACCTTTTTATATTTTGGAAAGAAATTATCTAATGATGATCAAATGTTATATGAGTTCACAAATATGTAGCAAAAAGCTTTGATGGCTTTAAACCTTCCAAGCAAGCCAGATTCTGATAGGTCTTTAGTAACGTAAAAACATATTCATATGCTGCAGAAGAATTACCACCCACATTGATTTTTTTAGACTACAAGAAGGGCTTCATCTCACCACAATGGCTTGCTGACCATGTTGTCATTATGGCTGACTCTCTACAATACATAAATACAATAACTAAGCAGTTTCCCAACAGGTACTGCTAAGAATGAACATGAGCAAGATAAAGATCATGTCTACTGCTCATATTCCGCTCCATCCTATTAGACAGCCAGATAACCAAATTTATGAGTTTGCAAGTGAGCGGATGCTTCACAAGCATACATACTACTATTACTATTACAATTGGCCCCATTCACTACAATAAAGGTCTTATAGCTATGAGTAGGGCTCTTAAAACTTGTTTATAAATTTCAAACATAGCTTGATGCAGTTCAGCCCATTTAATTAGGTACATTTCTTTTGATAAAACAGTCACTGAATTCAACACCGTGAATTAAGCTCCATAAATATATAGAACCATTGATGATAATTATTTCAATTTCTTTAAATTTCTAAACAATTACATCAAGCACAGAACTCAACTCGTACAAGCTTCTTGATTGAGGTTTTAAAGCACTTACATTAATATCAAAACAGTATTTGATTTGCATTTGTACATTAGGGACTATTTGATACTGTCCAGTTTCATCCAAACATAATCGACATTTGACAAAGAGCTTTGGATCCACTTCTATCATGTTCATCTTGGCTTAAATCTGAAACAATTAACCTCTTCAGTTTTAAAACATGCTTTAAGAATGAAAGTATCTAAGTAGGCTTTATTAAATATATGATTAGGATTCATAATTAGATATAAAAAAAGTTGTCATAAGTAATGGAACATCTGTCAGTTATGTTGAGCAGTGTGAGTTCTTCTTCTTCAGCTATGCAGGATTGTAAGTCCCTGGGTCATATCAAATTTACCAATTTATTTGGATTGCCATAATCTATTTGTTTGCTGCTAGGAACATCAGCACTTTCATGGCATTTAGCCTACTAAACTACATAAGTGTAACAGTGGCAGATTATATGAAGTGGGGCTTCCACAACTGTCTGCAATAACACTTATGTGTCGTCATGAAATCTAAACCAATACATGAAAGTTCATTACCAAATATGGTGGACAGTTACAGTTAAAGATTGTTATTACATGTTACAATTATAAAAAATAATAATGTTTTAACACCTTTTACTAAGGACACTTGGAATAAAACTTGCTTACCGATGAAATCTTAGAAATGGGATATATTGCTTCCTAGGCTTTCATCTCTAGATCAGGATCTGTATATTAGTGGCTTCCTGCACTCCTGAGTAAATTACATAGTATACACTACTTCGGTATACAACTAACGTTTACGTTCAGACTCTTCTTTCAACAAATCACACTCATTTGCAAAACCTAACATGTCAAAGTAAAATAATAATACAATAAATGGAATTTCAGTGCCATCTATCGACAAGTAGAAAATGTTCTTAGCACCATCTAGTGGATTTTTTTTCTTATATAATATAAAAACAGATGGCGCTAACTATTATTATTATAACGCAGTTAATGTCCCAATAGTGAGTAAGCAATACAGGCACTTAAGTGCCTGTATTAAACGCAGGAAGAATTTTGTAATAAATAATATATGTTTTTGAGATATTATTATATTTTAATACTACTATTCTAATTAGTGTTTAATAAATTGGACCTCTCTTCCAATGCTACGAAATTAAAAATACTACTTATTATTATTTATTTACTACCTAAAAAACAGATAGATCCTAACGGTGATGAAAACTCAATAAAGGTTTTATTGATACCCTAGATGGGTATTAATAAAATCTTAGCGGAGAAATTATAACAGAGGATTAGGGAGGATTGTCAAATAATAAAAAGATGTACGCCGTTTTTTGTTGTTTTTGTATTAAGAAAAAGTAAAAAGTGAGTGTTCGCCACAATTTCATAAAATATCCCACAACTTTTGGGGGCTCGTCCGTGATAGCCCAAAAACTTGAGGCGAAACGAAGACTGAAGATTCGAAGATTTACCGTAAGTCATTCGACGAAAATTTCCGGTGCACCGCCGTTTAACAGCTGCGATGTCGCAGAGTAAAGATGAAAAGGGAAGTGAAGAAGAAAAAGAGTTAGATGTACAGATTTCATTTAGGGATTTGGAGAAGACAATGAACATTTTTAATGGAGATGACACCTACCCTATTAAGTCATTAATCGATGAATTTGAAGATACTGCCCGAGTTATGAAATGGACTAAAGTGGAGAAGCTGATCTATTCAAAAAGACCTTTAGGTGGAACTGCCAAGCTATTTTTACGATCGTGGAAGAATGCATTTAAGGAAGAATTTGTCCCCAAGATTAACAGCGCAATCATACACAAGAAACTTGCATCGCGTAAGATGAAGAGCGACGAAACCTACCAACAATATTTTCTATCTATAAAGGAATCGGCACATCACGGTAGAGTTGAAGACGCTGCACTGATCGAGTACGTCATTGATAGCATCCGTGTCTTATATGGTGCGTCAGATATAAAAGAATTTCGTAAGAAGTTGGATATCTACAGTGCTTTCAGAAAGAAGATTCTTAACAAACCTGCACAGTCTGGTCAATCATCTGGGCATCATTCAACCCGCAAAAGATGTTTCAACGGTGGTGAACTGGACAATCGATCGCCCACATGTCCAACAGAAATAAAGTGCTTTAAATACAATGGACTCTGACTCAAATCCACGGAATGTACAAACAAAGCGAAAAAGACGCTGAATATTCAGAATAACAATGAAGAAAAGAAAGTACCCAACAAAAAGATAAAAATAAGACTTTGTAACCCGAAGAATGAAAAAAGAAACTGGAAGTGATATTATAGTTATAACTAAATCAGAATTTGAGAAGTTTAAAGAAGGTATCGAAAGCTATAAAACAGAATCATCGTGTATTACACAAATAGCGGAAAAATAAGTCTGTACTGAAGGAATGTTTACAGCGAATGTACAAATTTATAATTTTTACACAGACATCAAATTTCACGTTGTGAAAGATAATGAGATACCTGTAACTATTCTGATTGGAAATCCTATCCTAAAAGATTTCGATGTGTGCTTCACACTAGAAGGTGTCTTCATAGAAAAGATAACGCATCTCACACTCCTAATGGAAGAGAAAAAAGGTGAACAAGAATATGATATAGAAGATTCTAAATTCAAAGAAAAGATTCGTAAGATGTGTGAAGAGTACAAGCCTAACGAAAAGACGATCATAATAAATAACTACCTACCATAATGACGAATTTTCAAGATTCCTGTTTGCTTTTCTCTGTGGAGATTTATCTACTGCTAACACTATTAAATGTTTGCAATAAATATTTGCTACTTTCGGTACACCTTTATATATACATACAGGCGGAGGGACTTCATTTTTGTCTTCTGATTAAAAAAAACTAATTTTGTAGGGTTTTAAAACCCAACAATAGTAGTTTTTTTTAACACCATAACACTGTATAATCCTGAAGTAAACCGGCAAGATGAGCTTTAAAATGGGCTGCTATGGAAAGCTATAGAGCCTGCTCTTTGCTCTAAAGGACTAAGTATTGAGAATTGGGAACAGATCCTTCCTCTTGCTCTACATTCTATTAGATCATTATTGTGCACTGCAACAAATGTTATGCAGCACGAGAGCTTGTTAAATTATTGCCGTCGATCTTGTAACGGAGAATCAGTACTAAGTTGGCTTAAGAGCCCTGGTCTATTCTTAATAACTAAGAATGTCCGAGCATACAAATCAACCCTTTAACTGAAGCAGGGGAACTAATAGAAGCTAACCCAAGGTACTCTTTTATTCGGCTCACAGATGGTGAAGAAGTTACAGTGTTGAATCGAAATTTGACTCGTATGTCTCAACTTACTGATCCCAGAGAGAAGCTGATCACGGAGAATCTCAAAATGAATTACAACAATATTCTGAGACGAACGCAAAAGACAATGAATCTTAACATGATATTACCCGCTCTAGGCTTGGACGAGCTTAGCACCTAAATGTCTTAATACCTACAACTATATCACTTATTTTAAGGAGCCCGACTGTTATAGATTTCGAATAATGAAATATTTCATGACATGTCAGTGAGATTGGGTTCAAGTTTTCATATATGTTGAATTTATGTATTAAATAAAACTAGGTAATAATTTTTTGTTCAAGTTTTAGAAGACGCTTGCTTCAATATTGCTATTGATAACTTACCTGCGCAACAACTTACTGATGACCTCATAAAAAACCTCTGATGCACCCAGCGAGCGATTAAGAGATCTACTATTATCTAGAAAATCTTGAAGATCGAATCTTGAGAATCTCAAAAATGAGAAGGTTATTTACACCATTTTGGGAAGCCAAAGTGCAGTTTCCATAAGCCAACTGAAT
The DNA here is from genome assembly GCF_905163445.1 of Pararge aegeria. Lineage (NCBI taxonomy): Eukaryota > Metazoa > Arthropoda > Insecta > Lepidoptera > Nymphalidae > Pararge > Pararge aegeria. Next base: position 9,988,009 of record NC_053183.1, read on the forward strand.
ATAAAAGAATTGAATGACAGAATGAACCGTAAGTAGCATTCAAACTATTTTATCTATATTCCATTAGATTCTTTCTGGTTTTTCATTTTTTTTTGAAACCATCCTTTAATTGATCGATACTAAAAAAAAAACAGAATTTTTGCGAGACGGAAATTTTCGTTTTTTAATGTTATAAGTAAGGAGATCTAATAAGATATATACATATAGAACGTAGGCGAAGAAGATAGCAAATAGGAGTGTCAGGTAAATAATCCATTTAATATTCTTCTCTATCCTTTTCAAAATTACCGATGATCTAAATATTTCAAGACTGTAACATGTACATAATCTGTCTTAAAATATCTGCCAACACAAGATCAATCGCCATGTACGCATTGAGATACATTATACTGTTTCTCTGTTACAATAATGGCACCAACAATCTTTAACTTATACATATTTATTGAATCAAATACGCATAACACTGTATTTGATGCATAAAGTATAAGTACCTTTTCTAGTAACAATTATAATTTGACATGATCAAAAATATACTAGAACATTCTATAGGCAGTGACATCTATTGTAGAGCAGTCAGATCAACTTGTCAGAACCTAATCAGAACCATCTATCGTTAACTGTCAGAAAGTATAGAACTGACCTTATGAGTAATAAAAATGTCTCATTTCTATTATTAATGATATTTATGTAATGACTAAATCTAACAATATGGATCCATACAAAAATATGTACCATACAAAAGTATGTGTAGATATAAATATTCTAGAACATTCTATAGGTAGTGACATCTATTGTAGAGTAGCCAAAACAACCTGTTAGAACCCAATCAGAACCATCTGTCGTAAACTTTCAGAAAGTAAAGAAATGACCTTACGAGTACTTACACATGTCTGTTTCCTATTGGTTGATCACCGGATACACCAATAGAAATGAGACATTTGTAATTACTCGTAAGGTCATTTTAATACACAAGTACACCTATTGAGATTTCATATTACATTGATATTGCTATATTGATGGTTATTATAATTATCTATGGGATTCGTCTTTACGAAAATTGGCATACCTAATTTAATTGAGCTTAAATAACACACTTACTACATAAATGGTCACATGTCAAAAGTATGTTAAAACGGAATTTGCATTGCATGATTAAAAATATATATTTTACTTCATAAGCATGACGCCATCTATCAACGAATTCTGTAAGTAGTCACAAGTAAAATTTTATTTTAGTTTGTTTGGTTGTAACTGTAAACTGTATTTTTGGTCACCTAATTTCGATTTTTCCGATATATATCTTTATCGGAAAAATAGAAGTGATTCGAAATATAAAAATTCAATGCTAGTTTATATATCAACTTTAGAAAAAACTGCAACCAAATACACGATACCTACCTAGTAAAAGTGCTCTTAAATAAACCATGTCTTCTCTTTTACTTGTTAAGATCTATTGAAGGAAGGATTCTGGGGAAATCGAGAAAAATCTTTCAATATTCTATGGAAATCTATAGCGATTTGAGTATTTTTTAAAGAAATTTGAGCTTTCTAAAAGCATCATTCGGTCGTGTCAAACTGACGACGTTCACGGATGGCCACCGGAACTACACAGCAATAAGTTTAACACAGATTGCGATTCGACTATGGTATATGGTTGGTAAGCAATTTATATTCGTCACAATAAAAAAGCTGGTGGTGAAGTAGTAGTAGTAGTAGTAGGTAGAACTCCTCAACCATTAACGCACCAGGTTCGGGAAAAGAAAAATTAAAAGTTAAAGATTTAGAGAAATTGAAATTCGGCTGATTTTTTCGGCTGACTATTTATACAGGGTGTCCCGTAATTCAACGTCAAACTGAATATTGGAGGCAGGTGAGTTTATGTCTCTCTAGAAAAATAATAATTTAAAAACTTAGTTCTCTGTTTTTTTGTGATCATAATTTTATTGAAAAATGTCGAAAATCGCCGTACTCACCATTTTATGTACAATGATTACCAATTTGATAATTTGATTGTTTAGATTTTTTAAATGTTAGGCTATTTAATTTTATGTGATCATAATCACAAAAAATAACGAAATTATGCAATAAGTCACATTAAAAAAATATTTTACTTTTTATTTTTCTTGAAATTATAATTAAAATTATAATAACTTGAATATATAATAACTTTGACACGAAATGGTATAAAAAAAATTACCTGCTACCATGGCAAGCTATTCAATAGTTGGCGCATTTAATCAAGTTTCTTTCTACTTTTTGCTTTGACGAAAATAATAATTTTATTTTTTCTAATTAGGAGCAAATTTATAAATAATACCCATACGAATGAATATCAAAATACCTGCCAAAATAATGTCATGAATATTGGTTGTATAAATCAAAATATATCATTTTAATTATTTCTTGAAAACTATTTATTAATCAAATAAGAACTATCAGCACATTTGTTAAAATGCTTAATATCTGGGACACATCAAGTGCTAGTCATCAAAATTTTAATTATTTACCCACTTTATAAAATTACTGTAACAGTTGATAAATATCCAGCCATGCTAGTTAGTTTTATAAAATTTCCCAGACTACCTTTTTGCTTATTTACGTCACTCTACTGCATCATCCGAAACTGTCATTTCCATTATTATTTACAAGGATTTGTCAGATTTTTATTAATAACTGCCTGTCGCCTGCGACTTCGTCCGCGAAAAACCCACGTGCATCTTAGGGTGAATGCCAGAGGCTGCGTATGCGTAGAATTCCTGTGAGTGAATGAATGAGCTGGTTTTTTTCTTCTAAACCTTTAGGAGAAGATTCCTCACGTCTCACAGTTATTATTTTGTGAAAATTTATATATTGTACAGTCTACGACTTTATTATATGTACCTATATAATCAATTAGTTACTTACACGTTATGGAACCCTCAGTTCGCGAATCTTACATGCAACAGGCTGTTTTTTTATTATTAAGCTTCGTAAACCTTCGTGCGCAAGTCATGCTCACAATTGGCCGTTTTTTATTAAGTACTAACGGACCCGCGCGACTTCGTCCGCTAATGAGTCAATTTCAGAAAGTAGTCGTATGTTGTCGCAGACTGTTTTATAGAACTTTAAAGAAACAATTCCGATATACTTACTACATATTTCCGACGTTTGGCGTAACGTTTACCGTTCACGCATCGCACGCATTGTAATCTCTCAATAAGGATATTTTTTGCATACTTACCTTAATTGATACTCCGTTGCGCGGATTTTGAAAGACAAATGCGGAAAAAATAGCGATGCTATCCTGTACGAGCTGTATGCTTTTCCGGGATAAAAGGAAGCCTATGAGCTATTCCAGGATGGTACATGCATTCGATCGTTGTCCCATATGCCTTGCGACGTGCTGTTATCTGTGAAGTGTTATGTCCTTTATCTCCGACAATATTTATCAGACCTTCATTAAAGTTAGACAATACATGCTTAATAGTATACCTACATTTCCAAATAAAAAAAGAATTATTAAAATCGATTCAAATTTAACGGAGGTATGAAGTAAAATTGCTAAAAAAATTTCATCCCATTTCCCGGAGGAAACTTACTGTTTATCAGGATAAAAAGTATCTTATATGTTGACCCGGAATATCAGGTACAACTATTCCAAATTTTATTTAAATCGGTTCAGTAGTTTTCACGTGATGCCCGGACAGATAGACAGACAGACAGAGATTATAAAGTACGTCCCAAAAAGCGGCAGCAGCTGCCGAATCTGCTCAAATGCTTAAGCGCCGTAAATACTCCGTTATTTGTAATGACTACGTTTTTGCGGCGCTTGCGTTTGAGACTCTGGGGCCATGGTCTTCGGACACGAAAAGTTTTATTAACATAGTGTCACAAAAATTGGTCCTTACGTCTGGTGACCCAAGAGCTGGCGCTTATTTAGCCCAACGGCTAACTCTAGCTATACAAAGGGGCAATAGCGCCAGCATTTTGGGTAACATGCCCATAAGTGAACAGTTAGACGGCTTATATTTATTATAAATATTATTTTAGTTTGTAATTATTATTTCCATCTATATGTATTATTACTTAAATAAATAAATAAAAAAAGATTTTTTTATACGATATCGAAAATTCTTTGTACAACTTAGTTATAGTTTAATGATTTAATAAGTAGCTATAAATGTGAAGTTCAGTAGTTTTTGCGTGATAGAATCACAAACCAACAGATACAGACAAACCGACAAAAATTCCAAAACTTGCATTTTTACGTAGCTACATATTTCTAACGTCTCCTAGTTACCTTTTTGCAAAAATCTTTAATGTACTGACACGGCTAGTCTAAGATTTAAGTATATATTATAGACTACACTTGCCTTGCAGCTTCGCCCCCGTAAATTACGGGACGCAGCGTTCTGCTGCTGTTATCTCGTAGCCTTTTTTTATTTGCTGCGAAGTTATTTTAAAACTGCGATATCTCCCAAGCTATTGAATGATGTAAGGGCAATTCTGTTTTTCATTAAACGTACATTGAATTACGTATTTATATGGATGAGGATTAAGATCATGTTTTTAAAAACACCTTCGCAAATAATGCATTATTTTAGAACAAAATTGGTTAGCATAAAAAAGGTTGTAGTGAGCCAACCTTAAAAGATCACGTGCGCGCTTAATTAAAAGGAAAAAAAACCCAAAATTTTAAACTTACTTCATTGGCGCTATGCTACTGTTGGTCTTGATGATGTATAGCCTTCCTCGATAAATGGGGTATCCATAACGTAAAGAACTTTCAAATCGGACACACTCTTTAGCTTTTAAATTTGTATATTTGCCTTGCCTCTTACAGCATGTTATTTGGTTATGTAGTATGAGATGTAAAATTAATATTAGGGAAGATCTGGGATCACAGTTGTAAGATCACTGATACGAGTGACCTTTGAACTATTTTAATAATTTAAATTTTAGTTATTCGGACACTGATTAGAGATTCACAAATGCAGCGAAAAAATTACGCTGCTCAACAAAGCGACAACAGCCTGTCCAGTGGTAGTAAAATACGTCTGTGAAATTAGCAATTCATCATCATATTGCTTATATTCGGTTCTATCGTTCAACACGGTTCAATATTATTTCAATTTATCAAATTGGAAATCGCTGAGGTCGCTGAATCGCACATGTCCGAAGTTCAAGTGTAAACTTTGTCAGCTTGGTAGATTGACTTGAACATTTTATCAAAGTGATCATTTGGTTGGGCCTAGCTAGTGTCATCTCTATCTATATAGTTTCGATGATGTACAGGCAGACGCGGGTGCGGGACCACTGAATTTTTAAGGATTCCGGAAAATTGGCAAGTCTAGGTTTATCTAGTTGTTATTAGTATCTCTCCATACATCCGTCCCGCTTTTGACGACACTACCCCACTCGAAGACGGTTTGTTCCCTTTCTACTGCTAAACTTAAATATTTAGCTGCAAAAAAAAGTGATAATTTGAAATGAAAAGAAGTTTTAATACTTACATTATATTTAAAACTATTTTATATCAATTTGATTAACACATTTAAACATAATGTAATTCTATTTCAGAAAATTCGCTTTTAATGACCAAAAAATACAGCTAATATTATTATCATTATAACCAAAGTATATTACTACCTAAGATATCTTACTACATAGTAACGATGATGTTATCTAATATTATACAAATTTTTATTTATAGTAAATTGTCAATAGTTCATGAAATGTGTAATAAAATAGTAAATAATGACCAACACATTCAAAAATACTCACTCTGGGGATTTCCCATCAATGAAACATTTAAGTAGTAACTTATGTATGAAGCATGAATGTCACACACAATTTTTTATCACAGCACTTGTAAAGATTGCAGTGTCAACAGCTAAAAAATATTTACAATTGACAAATAACTGTTTATCTACATCAGGAGACCCCAGAGGATTCGTCACGAAACTAAAATATTGTAAAGAATAAAACATTACATAATTATCGCTTGTCAATAACTTATATCCATAAGTAACAAAAATTAGAGACTACTTTAAGCTTATCTGCGATGACGGCGCTTTTTCTTATTACTGCTGTTATTTCCAGTTTGTGGCTCCAGTTGTGCTGTGGAGGAGGACGGACCTGCTGGTGGAGGGGCTACAGGTGGAGTTGACTCGGTCACAATGTTAAAGCCACTAAATGAGAGTAACCCATTCTGTCTTGGTTGAGTACCAGAGGTATTCTGTCTTTGTTGATTACCAGAGGTATTCTGTCTTTGTTGATTACCAGAGGTATTCTGTCTTTGTTGATTACCAGAGGTATTCTGTCTTTGTTGATTACCAGAGGTATTCTGTCTTTGTTGATTACCAGAGGTATTCTGTCTAGGCTGAGTAACAGGGGTACTCTGTCGTGGCTGAGTCACAGGGGCATTCTGTCGTGGCTGAGTAACGGGGGGATTCACTCTCACTTCAGTAATTGGGGTGTTTTCTCTCAGCAGAATAGTATTTGGCCTTGGCTGAGTAGTAGGAGTAGTCTGTCTTGGCAGCGTAACAGGTGCATTTTGTCTCGGCTGACTAGATGTATTCTGTCTTGGCTGAGTAACAGGGCCATTTTGTCTAGGCTGGGAAGCAGCGGAGGAAGCTTGAGCGCGATTAGTTGCGGTGGGGGCCTCTGGTGGTATCGTTCCGTCGAGCGCTGCCCGCAATCGCTGCCTCAGGCGTTTTCGTGCGTTTCGCGTCAGCTCCTGACGCTCAGGTTGTGGTTCGCTTTGTTCCGCGGGCGGTTCCGCATCCGAATCTGATATAGAGGTACTCTCTGAAGCTTGTTCGATATTAGCAATTCTAGCCCGCATTTGAGACTCCGACTGCACTAGAGCGTTTGACTCGCGACCCAAGGTAGCGAATGCTTGAGACAACCTCGCAACGTCATTTTGGAGCTCCTGGAGGAAGGGTTCGAGGTCGCTCGACGAATTCTGGTTGTTGACTCTATTGGCAATGCGGAGTACGGCGCGCGGTGTCGTCAGGGCACTGAGCAGGTCGGTAGGCGTGCGGCGTACCGAGAGCTTGCCACTGATGGCGGCGGGGGCAGTTAACGCGCGCGCGTCTTGATTTGTCACCAGCAGGCAATGACCACGCTTCTTTAATGCCCCTTCACAGGATCTGACAGACCATACCTGTAACATAATAAACACTTATAGCTTTTGTTAATTCAAATTAAAAATTTCTCTATTCATGCAGGCCTATCACAGGCACTCATGAAACGTTCATACATATAATATGTTTACATAATTGAAAGGGGATGGTGATAACTTAAATAAACCCGTTTTTGCAGAAATAAGGTGTTATTGATATTTATTGTAAAATATATTTAACAATCCCGCGAAAACGGTCGCCGACACCGCACTCGTGGCGTCATAGGCAAATTAGAGCTATATAGAAAGTCTTTGTCCTATAACGAAAGCTTAGAAGATTTTGTTATTGACAAAACGAAACTAATTAGTTCATAGTTTGTAATCAAAAAATACTTGATATATGCAGCGATTTTCGAAGTACAAGCGGTACAAAATTATGTTTATATAGACGAGACGTCATTCGCCTTTCGCCTGTCATGGCGGATTACTAGAGTTTTATTCATTGAAAATAAATAATCTCACTAAGAGTATAAAAAATACGTTGTTCAGAATACAAGAATCATATTTTATTAAACTGATACAATATATAGCAATTCTTTGTTACTGTATCATGCCTATTCAACAAAAATAGAATTGTACTAGTTAAAATTAAAATGAATGAGTGTTCTACAAAACTTACACTGTCCGAAAATATAGCTTCACGGTCATTACCACATATGGTAATTGTATAACTGAACCCGTGTGCTACCCAGGGCGCAGCAGCCATGGCCAGCCACGCACATACTGAGATAGCTGAAATAAAAGACATATATGAAATAGCAGGTTCGTAGTCAACTCGTTCACGTTCGAGTTCGACTAAGGGGGCGTTCATAAAATACGTGAGATGTATTGGGGGGGGGGGGGGGGGGGGCTCGCTAACTATAACTACTACTACATACTTATTTGATATGATGATATGAAGATGAAAAACCGACACGTGCATAGTGCGTACCTACGCTACGCTTACCTAAGTCATTGATTTTAATTTTGCATGTGATGTTAGGGCAGTATCTGATTTCTTTCAGTAAAAACTATGGCAGTGAGTTACTCAAAAACTATGAGATTTTCGGTTCTACAGATAAGTCTCAGAAACAGTACATAATGTAGTGTTTTCATTTAAGTTTTATATTATACTAGCTATTGCCCGCGACTTCGTCTGCGTTTGATTTTCTTTTTTGATGTGGCATTCAATTTAGTTGTAGTTCTAAAAAAAACAAGTATTCAGTATTCAGTATCGCCAAGCCTTAAATGAGGGGTTTGCTGCTTTCCGTGAGGAGTTCTGTCCTCAATCTCCAACCACATTCATCAGATCTACACAAAGTTTGGCCAAAATTTAACACATAAAATAACCTCTATAGTACAAAAATAATTATTTAAATCGGTTATAATTTGTCGGAGTTATGGTGTAAAATCGTCAAACACTTTCATCCCCTCTCCCAAAGGAACCGAGCTTAATGTCGGGATAAAAAGTATCCTATATTACTTCTAATACTTCCAAGAATATGTGTACAAAGTTTCATGAGGATCGGTCAAGTAGTTTTTGCGTGAAAGCGTAACAAACAAACTTACATTCACATTTATAATATTAGTAGGGATATCTATTTGCCAAATTTCAGCCCAACTCCTTCCATTTATTCATGAATCAGTCAGTCAGTTACCCTATCCTTTTTAAAACACAAATGAAGTGACAATGTAAGATGGTGATAAATAAGACAACACCACCAGTTTTTATCACCTCTATCATCATCATCATCATCTCACAAGAATAGAAAAAAATTGGTGTTTTGAATAAAGTTTAGTCTTAATATTAGATTTTTCATGACTTCAAATACCATTTGTGAGTATTCTGGGCATGTACTATAGACAATAATTTACTGATTATATGGAGAATAAAGCCATGTGTAGAAGAGTACTTAGAGAATTTAAAAGGGAACAGAGGAACATACATACAAACAAAATGTCAGACTGCTGAAAACTATAGCCAGGTAATAAAGATGCCTGTTCAAGATACTTACGGGTTATATCTATTGTCAAGAAGAATATGCCCATATCAGATATTCTGACTGCAGTCACAAGTTTGCCAGGCACAGTTGCAAACTGCCATGCTTGTAAGTACTCTCCATTTTCAGAGCGACCCTAAAAACAAATTGTTGTTTTATTCATAGCAATAATTTTGTTTCTTAGCTATGAAATCATTGTCATATTCATCATCCCGTTACAGTCAGACTGCTGAGCACATACCTCTACAGCCACAATGCTGCTCTTATGTGGGATGATGGGCTTTGTTGTTACCAAATGTTTGTTGTATAACTAGGACCAGTGGCTAACCATACTCCCTGAGAATACTGGTACCAGACTGGGGAGAACAGTGACAATTTCCCAACTTTGAATTTTATAAAATACTGCCCCAAGTTAATTTTAAACAACTTCAATATTGCATTGATAATCGGTTTGTTCACAACATGAAATAAAGTCTGTCAGAAGTTCCCCAAAAATTACAGTTAAAATACATAAAAAACGTGACATATTTTAAGGCCTTCGCAACTACGTTTTTTGAGATAGATTGTTTTAGCTAGAAAGGTTAGGAAAGGGCACGAAAGTTCTTGCTTAGCTTTTTCACATTTAAAAAAAAATCTGCCCACTGACTATGTTATCACTGCATTATACTACTTAGCCAATTTAGGGCAGGTTATTCAACAGCCATCTTACCTCAAGTAAATCTGGAGCATGAAAATAACGAAGATGGTTGAGTAAACGGGCAGATGGCAATCTTGCTGTACTGCCAGTCTTGCAACACAGGCAACGAAATAGTCCACTGCATGGCTGTGGTGGCCTAAGTGGTTGCTGAAAAATTAAAGTTGTTTATAGAACTGTTATTACTATTCAAAAGCTCTAAAACCTGGTGAAACTGTATTTTTTAATTACATAAAAAATTATGTTCACATCAATAACAGTTTTATGGCTCACCTCTGAAACATTTATAGTATTACTTTCTTCTTCAACATCTTCATTTTCACTCTCATTATTCTCATGTTCCACAGAGGTTGTTTCTAAAGCGGGCGAGCTGCTTTGCGAAGAGCCAGAACCAGAAGCTTTACTGCTTAGCTTCTGAAAATTCGATAATATGATATAAAATTATTTATATGTCATCATCATACACAAAAATAATTATTCACTTTTATATTTACTAATTTGAAAGTAAAAAGGTAAACACCAAAAAAAACCAACAGTTTTACTGTCCTCTCTGCATATGAACAGAATACTATGTACATGAACACAATTTTCCTGGCTAATCATGTCGGCCTGAACACTATAAAGATTAAACTCATAACATACCTGCTTAAGTAGTTTTCTAAAACATCTCACAAAGATCTAAAGTAAAAGCTGAGTTATTAATATTAAGCTTTTAAAAAATAACCTCAATTTAAAAAAAACCTAAGGATTGTGGTGTACTTGAAATACTAAATGACATTGACAATAAATGATAAATGACAACACAAAGTTGTTGTGGTATTGACATTTATCATTTTTATAATAAACTAGCTGTACCCTGCCATGCTTCGCTGCGGCACATTGTGATTGAATGAATGAGAAAAATAGATAAAAACAATCCTTGATGCGTATTATATATCATGCTAAAATTTCAGCTTGATTGGTGCAGAACTTTTTGAGTTTTTGAAGCGTACATAAACCACATTATATATATAGATAGGCAGCAGCTTTGGCTAACAAGGGCACACAGTCATAATTTTGCTTATTCTTATTCTGATATTTGTCTACTCTATTCTTGAACAGACTAAGTGAAGTGATGTCATTTGTATTATAACAATTTTAATAAGATTTTGTCTTTGAATTAACACTTACAAGGCTTCGCATTTTTCTGAAGTTTGTTATTAACTCTTCCATAGCATAATTGCGTGTGCCAAAAAAGAGTGCACGACAGACAGGGCACACGTCCAGGCGCATCTTGCACCCCCCACAGACATGATGGCCCTCGTTGCATTGGAAGATCTGGCCCGGTGGTATCTCGTAGCAAACAGGGCATTGTAATAAGTCTTCTAAGTTCAGCACTGACTCAGGCTGCAATAAATATAAATTTTAAAATGTATGTTTGTAATGGTAATCAGTAAAAGCAGCAGTCTGATTTTTAACAAATTCAGACATACATCATTTTCCAATTAAGTATAAGAAATATTTTGTAACGTCCTTTTGCACATGTTGTGCTGCCAGACAAAAAGAGACCAACAATATGATAACTAAATTCAATTGGATTTCTATGAGTGATCAAATGATTTCAAAGCAAAGTAGTTATTGGATATAAAAACAAATTGTCAATAACATGTAATTAAGTACTTTTTTGAATAAATTTTTGAACAGCCCAGTGTGGTAAGATACACCTTTAAGAACATCATAGAGAACTCACAGGCACGCAGGTTTCCTCACAATGTTTTCTTTCAGCGTTGAAGCAATTGATATTTTAATGAATTTAACAGTATCAATCACCACAAATTCACATACAAATGTGTTAATTATCTTTAGTGAAAATGGATCATCAGGTCTCTTTATGAGATACAAACTCTACCCAACATACACCTTACCTATTAGTATTGTTCAACTAATAACAACCCATTTGACTACTGGCAACTACGCATAGGACATATATCAAACACAAACATTGAAGGGATAGACTTAGCATTTTGTAGGAGTGTGAAAAACAAATTAAGAGATATGAAATGTAAAACTACCTAATACCGACATTGGTGCCAATTCTGATGTTCAAAAATTTCCAAGAAAAATTAATCTAATGGTTCTAAGAATAGTGTCATCCTTTTCATAAGATCCTTGTAG